>NC_058135.1:153761330-153881318 GCF_016433145.1 Gracilinanus agilis
ACATAACATTTCTCTACATAGGAATACAGATAATTAGATCTCACTGAGGCCCTTAAAAAGGCAAATTTAAAAATTACAAGTTTTCTTTCTTTTCCCTCTGTAACTTATTTACCTTTTCAGGTTTCTCTCGATTTTTGTGGTTCGATATCAAACTTTCCATTCAGCCCTGGTCTTTTCTGTGCAAATACCTGGAATTCTTCAATTTTGTTGAATGCCCATACTTTCCCCTGGAAATATATAGTCAATTTTGATGGGTAGTTGATCCGTGGTTGCAGGCCCAGCTCTCTTGCCTTTCTGAATATTGTATTCCAAGCCTTAAGGTCTTTTAGTGTGGAGGCTGCCAGATCCTGTGTGATCCTGATTGGTGCTCCTTGATATTTGAATTGTCTCTTTCTGGCTTCTTGTAAGATTTTTTCTTTTGCTTGAAAGCTTTTGAATTTGGCAATAATATTTCTAACCGATTTCTTCTCTGGGTCGAATATGGTGGGTGTTCTATGGATCCTTTCGATGTCTATATTGCCCTCTTGTTGTAGGACTTCAGGGCAATTTTGCTGAATAATTTCTTTTAGTACGGAGTCCAGGTTTCTATTAATTTCTGGGTTTTCTGGAAGACCAATTATTCTCAAATTGTCTCTTCTAGACCGGTTTTCTTGGTCTGTCACTCTCTCATTGAGATATTTCATATTTCCTTCTATTTTTTCAGTCTTTTGACTTTGTTTTATTTGTTCTTGTTGTCTTGAGAGATCATTGGCTTCTAATTGCTCGATTCTAGCCTTTAGGGACTGGTTATCGGCTATAATCTTTTGGTATTCCTTTTCAATCTTGTCATTTCTGGTGTTCAATTTGCTTATCAGTTCATTTGATTTCTGAGCCTCACTTTCCAATTTCAAGATTCTACCTTTTAAACTGTTATTTTCTTGCCAGATCTCTTCCATTTTCCTCAGGATCTCAGTTTTGAACTCTTCCATAGCTTGTGAGGAGTTTTCCTTATTTGAGGAGGGTCCGGATGCTTGTTTGTTCTCCTCCTCTGTTTGCTGGGTTGTCTGGATTTTCTCTGTGTAAAAGCTGTCGAGTGTTAAAGACTTCTTCTTTTTGTTATTATTCTTTCTCTTCTGAACCTCCTGATGCTGAGTAGCCATCATTACCCCAGCAGCTTCTCAGCTTTATCCTCGGGCTCAGTGTCTGTTCGCAATCTATTGGCTCCTGAGGTCTGAATTCTGGTTTTTTCCAAGGTCAAGCCCCCTGGTGGGCCCTCTTGCTTGATCCTCTGCTGGAGGTTTCTTTACAAGTCTCAGGGCGCTGCTTCCACAGTCGTATACCCGTCTGCACTGGTTCCCCACTTAGGCTTAGTTCTGCCTCCACCCACGCCTCTACTCAGCCGGCACTCTGCGCGCCCAGCGTCCTGCTCCGGCGCGCGCTCAGATTTCGCGTGCTTTTTTTGACTTAATGGGGTCCTAAGTCTTGCTGCTGTCAGGAACAGGTCCCGGAGCTGCTGATGACTCGATGGGTGCCCCAAACTTGCCCTATTTCTTTTTAGCTGGGTTCGGAGCTATAGATGAGTGTGGAGGGGGTGGGGGTGGGGCGGTTGCTCAGCCTGCGATTGAGTGGGAGCCCTTTATAGCTTGGAAATGTCTCGATTCCACGTACCTTCCACGCTGTGCCCTGTTGTGGGGTTCCTCCGTTCGTCTGGACTTGTTTTTATGTCCCCTTGAGGAGTTTTGTATGTTTCGGTCAGGAGAGGTTAAGAGCTGCTTCTTACTCTGCCGCCATCTTAACCCGGAAGCCTCTAGTCTACCCTTTTCATTTTGATGCCAATAAATTGCTTTTCTCATTTCCTTTTTAAATGAAATTTATATGCAGCTTATATGTTTTATTGTTTAATTCATAAAACCAGCTTTTAGCTTTATTTATTAGTTCAATGGTTTTCTTACTTTCAATTTTTTATTTCTCCCTTCATTTTCAAGATTTCCAATGATGTGCTTAAATTGTCATTTTTAATTTGTTCTTTTTATAAGCTTTTTATTTGTATTCCCAATACTTTGATCTATTGTTTCAATAATATATTCATGTAAGTCTTTAGAGATATAAAACTTCCCCTGAATATTTTGTACTTTGTACTTTGGCAGTACTCCATACATTTTGATATATTGTGTCATTGTTGTCATTTTCTTTGATGAAATTACTGATTGTTTCTATGATTTCTTTTTTTACTTACTTATTATATGAAACTAGATTATTTAGTTTCTAATTAATTTTAATCTGAATATAATTTTAATTACATTATGATCTAAAAAAGATGCACTTAATATGTCTACTTTTCTACATATGTGAGATTTTTTGGCCCTAATACATAATCTATTTTTGTATAGATATCATGTGCAGCTAAGAAAAATGGTCTATTATTTTCTATTCCAATTCATTTTTTTCAAAGGCTGACATATTTACTTTTTCTAAAATTCTATTCACATATTTAACTTCTTTCCTTTTTATCTTTTTGTTATATTTATCTAATTCTGAGAGGGGAAAATTAAGATTCCCCAACTAGAATAGTTTTACTCTCTATTTCCCCTAGTAATTTCTCTTCTTTAAAAAATCGGATACAATACCATTAGCACATATATGTTTAGTATTGATATTATTTCATTGTCTATGATATCTTTTCACAAGGTATAATTTCCTTTTTTCTATTTTAATTAAATCTATTTTTGCTTTAGCTTTGTCTGAGATCATGATTATTACTCCTTTTATTTTTACTTCAGATGAAGCATAATAAATTCTGCTCCAATTCTTTACCTTTATTCTGTGTCTCTGTTTCAGATGTATTTCTCTTTTACTGAATATTGTAGGATTCTGATTTTTTATACATTCTGTTAACTGCTTCCATCTTATGGATGAGTTCATCTTACTCACAGTTACTATTATTATAATTCGCTGTATATTTCCATCCATCTTACATTTACCCTATTTATTCATCTTTTTTTCCTCTCTTCCTCCTAATAAATGCTTTATTCTGAGCTCTGTCTCCCTAAACCTGCCTTCCCATTTATTACCCATCCTTCACCCTTTTTCTTATCTCTCCCTTTTTGCTTACTTATAGACTAAGATAGAGTTCTATATCCATACAAGTATGTTATTCTCTCTTTGAGCAAATCTGAGAGAGTAAGTTTCCAGCATTGCTTACCATCTCCTTCTATCTTTCCTTCCATTTTAATATCAATTTCATGCCTCTTTTATTTGAGATAATTCACCCCACTTACTATCTTGTTTCCCTCTTCTTCCAATGTAGTCCTCTTTCTTATCTCTTAATATTGTTTTAAAGTATTTTAGAGGTTAATTTGGGAGAGATGGGGCAAGTTTCCTCCTCATCTTACTCCAGAAGCCTGCTGCATTTTCTTCAATTCAATAAGGTTTTATCAAACAGATGCCATATATATTGCATTGGCTAAATACTGATAGAAATTCAAAGTATAGTTAAAGAAAAAAAAAGGTTTCTGCCTTCATGTAGGTTGTTTTATTAAACAGAAATTAGTAGTGCCCTATTTCTCTTTATATATGACTTTTTTTTACCCAGTGCTTATAATCATGCTTTCAATCAAAACTTAAAACTCTAGAGAGTAAAAGAAATGTGGCTATTATTATGCACAATTTCCTTATTGTAGTTTTATAAGCATCATCAAAACTGAAAATTTATTAGGTGAGAGAATCATTCATTTAGAGATCAAGCCACGCTAAAGATGAACAGATTTATGTTATCTATAAATTGAGGAATTAAGCCCAAAAACTTTGAAGAAAATTGTTCAAAGTCAGAAAGGTAGTAAGTAGCAGGCCGAGGATTCAAATCCATCTCCCGACTCCAAATCCAGTGATGCTTTGATAATCAATACTCTCTATATTTAAATACAAATGATCCTTGAGTATTTTTTCCCTTTTTTCTAAATTTTGACTTTTTTTAAGTAGTGAGATTTTTTTTAGAATCTAAATCCTAAAACTCTTAGAAATACTTTGTTTCTATATTAAAGATTGATTCAATTGATAAATTTGTATGAAAATTTCAGAATGTCAGTTTTTCCTCTATCCCTCCTGATCCTTCAAATGCTTGACAGCCTAAAGGTACCACTGTATCTTATTTGCCACCCTCTTGGTACCTTTAATTAGAATTAAAATCCCAGATTATGCCAAAGCAGCTTGCATCCATATTCCCAAAGCAACTTTGAAAATGACCAAGGTGATAACACTGCAAGGCAGTTTGGATAATGAAAAATTTGGCTGTAATTAGAGGATAAACAAAAAGTTTTCTCACACCGTTAAGAGACTTCAAAAAACATCTTTTTCAAATATATTTACAATCGCAAAGGGAAAGCAATGCAATCAAGCAGAGGACATTCAAACAATAATTGAAAAGACCAGCTGACCTTAATTTTCCACTCTAATTTTCATGAATAGGTAGTAATGTTCTTAATTCTTTCAACAAGTAGCATGTTAAAAAGAAGAAACTGTTTTATTCTTAGATTTCAGATTCTGAACAGTATAAAAATAGTCATTCAAGATAAGCACAGTATTTAGCATTAATGAACTGGCACAAAATACTGGAAAGAGCAGTAGTTCCATTAGCATTGATTTCTTACTTGTCAGGGCTCATGATGGATTTAGTCTAAGCCTCTAATCTGAGAGTTAGCATCATCTAGTGGGGAGAACACAAGGTAGGACACAGCATAGTTTTGTCTGGTCCAAACTAAACAAGGGACTCCCATTCACATACAGTATCATAATTACTGGTGTATAAGTTATATTTGCTGATAATATATGATAAGTACTTATATTAAAATGTTGAGATATTCTTTGGGATGAAGATTTTGAAAATGATTCTACACTGGAACAACCCAGGGAAAAATTATTTTTTTTTCTACACAGAAAAGGAGAAAGGGGAGACTGTACAGTGTCAAAATCCAGTTCAATTCCACAAGCATTAATTAAGCAAATACTATGGACATATCACTATGCTACATAATAAGGATAAAAATGCAAAACATAAAAACTGCCCCTATTCCTTAAAAGGCACACTTTCATTCTGCTGCAGGAAAAGTACACCATTAACCAGATAAGTAAATACAATGTAATCTGAGGAAGGATTGCAATATTAATTGATAGTTTTAAAGTTTACAAATGCAATTTCTGCATGTTATTGCTTTTGATCTTTATAATCCCAAATCACGAAATTATTTATAAATGAAGATTGTTAAAAGATAAGAAAATTGAGCATCAGAATTGAAAAGATTCAGGTAAATTTTTGAAAGAAAAATGAATCCAAAAAAAGAAGTAAAATATAATTGTATATCTTCTAAAGTTAGTAAGTGTAACTAGGAATTCTAGCATCTGAGAGGATTCTCAAATCCTCAGTAGTAGGTGAGCCGGAGATCTTAGGACATCCTGAAGCTTGTTCAGGGCGGACATTACTGCTCATAGAATCAGAGAACCAGAGGCTTTTGGATTTGAATGGAATTTCAGTGAACATTTAGTACAACGTATAACCCAAAAGGAACCCTACCTAAAACCTAAAGTGGAGAGGGGCAGGAAGGAATGCTCAGGCATTTTGCATAGCTATTCCCTGTCTCTCATAGTTTTCTGCCAATCTAATATATACTACAGAGTATGTTCTCTATGAGGGGGAACTAATCTTCCCCTTTCATTGCACATACAATGTGTTGGGCATTGCTAGTTGCCACTTCTGTTTTACTCTTAGTGATTGAGGATAGACCCACTTTACATAATTAATTGAATGAAAGTCAAGGGAGCTACAAAGACTGCTATGATGTAAAGCAAAAAATAGAGACAGATAATCTTTTAGAATGATATTCATAAAAGGTCTCAACAATGGAACTGATTTATATTAATTTAAAAGCATATTGATGGGAATACTCAGAGTTCTGGTTTATTTAGAGCAGGGGTCGACAACATATGGCTCTTTCTGCAGGAGCCATAAAATCAATTTTTTTTCAGGCACTGTTACAGGAGTGCGCATTGTGAGCCCTGTACGGCTCTCACGAAATTACATTTTTAAAAATGTGGCGTTTACAGCTCTCATGGCCAAAAAGGTTGCCAATCCCTGATTTAGAGATTAAGAAAGTTAATTATAGGCAGCAAGGTGGTTCAGTGAATAGAAAGCCAGGCCTGGAGACAGAAAGGCCTGGGTTCAAATACAACCTCAGATATTTCCTAGCTATGTGACTCTGGGAACATCACTTAACCCCTGTTGCCTATCCCTTCCTGCTCTTCTGTTGGAACCAATATTTAGTACTGATTCTAAAACAGAAGAAAAGGGTGATTTAAAAAGAGAAAGTTAATTGCCCCAGCTTTTACTCTGAAGTTTGTCTTTGGAGGCAAAGGACCTGGGTTCAACTCTGGATTTTCCTTTGTAACACCCAGGTAGCCCTCAAGTAATCACTTAATCTTTTTTGTGTCCCATTAGCCACCTATAAAAAGAAGAGACTGGACTAAATGTTCTCTAAGGACTCTAGAACATTCCAGTTCTAGGTCTTTAAGCTTTTGAACCTTTAATCTGTGTTTATTTTTAAAATGGCTAATAGAGTTATGTTCCAGGAGAGTGTTGGCAAATGTTTTTGAAATCACATGCCCAAACTATACGTTCAAACCTCCTGTGAGGCTCCCCCTCTCCAGCGACAGGAGGAGGGTGCTTGCTTTCAACTGCTGGAAAGAGGGGCTGGGCATGTGAAAAATTTCCTCAGGTGCTGTGGAGGAGGGGAATAGAGCAGCCCTTCTAATCCCCACTGCACACATGGGGACCCATGCCATGGCTATTCCAATATAGCTCTAGAATATATTAAGAATCAATGATGTAATTATAGTAGGTATTTCTTTTTTCAATTATGTATTTTTCACTTTCCTAAATTTCAAAGAAAAAAAAATACCTTATAATAAATAAGTACATTTTATTGTTCAGTTGTGTACAACTCTCAGTTAACCTATTTGGGTTTTTCTTCACAGTGATATTGAAATGGTTTGTCATTTCTTTCTCCATGATATTTTACAAATGAGGAAACTGAGGCAAATAGGATTAAGTGACTTTTCCAGGGTCTCAGAGGTGATATGTCTGAAGCCAGATATGAACTCTAGTCTTATCCATTCCAGGTTCAGCTCTATCCATTTCATCACCAAGCCGCTCTGAATTTATATAAATACAGCTGCTCTCATATTTCTGTGAATAAATATATAATAATTAATACCAGTTGATAAAATGAATTTCCACATTGTCCATGCCCTAAGTAATGTTTCATTTTATATTTTTTCTCATCTAATAAAGTGCCAAATATCACATAAATAAAATTGAAAAGAGAGAGAATCTAGCTGTCATAGACTTCAGAGTTAATACTTTCCCCATCTTTTACGTTCTTTAATTCTAACTATGGACATTTCTATTTCTGCTCTGCTAACTGGTTGCCATAATTTCTGAAAGGTCCCCAAATCTCTACCTCAACATGTTGTTTCTCTTTATTCTAGGAAAGAAGTTAGAGAAAGAGTTTCACTAACCAAGTGACAGCAACTTTTAGCAGGAAGTTACCTGGAAAAATGATATAATCCATTATTTAAGACCAGAAAACCAGGTCTTTGAATTCCTGGACCAGGATAAGAAAGCCTTCTGGTTTTTACATCATGGTTAAATGAATTGAAGAAAATACATTCTAAAAGAAAAAGATCCTTTAGCAGATACATAAAGCAAACGACACTACTGTGTCCAACATTTTGAACATTATCAGTGACTAGACTATGAAATCCATTGACAAATCTGGAATTATGACTCAAAATCCAGAGTGTCCCCCTTCCACTCTATTGAACAGCAGAGCAGTTTACTTGTCTGATTACTTTAAGGCAGTTAGACAGGGAAAGAAGATGCTAAAAGAACAGAAAAGGTGGCTTTCTTTCCTTTAGCTGTTTTACTTAACATGGAAATATGCACATGGAAATGGATATATTTCTAAGTATCTTCACTTTTGAATTAAGTGAAATAAATCTTTTCATCAAGCAATATTTGTAAAGTTATTAATTTTAAAAAAGAAATAAGGAAAATAAGGAATATAAAGGAAACAAACATTTTAATAGCATCTATTATGTTCTAGGCATTGCTCTAAGTGCATTAAAATTTTTATCTCATTTAATTTTCACAACAACCCTGCTAGGTAGATGCTATTATTTTCTATATTTTAAAGTTTAGGAAAATGAGGCAGTAATTGGTCAGAAAGTTTCCCAGGGTTATACTACTAGTAAGTGTTTGAAGTAAAATCTGGATTCTAGACTTCTTGACACTACTTCAAAGCTGCATATCTTGTGCTACCCAGCTACTTCACAAGACCAGTGATTTCAATGAACTAAGGAGATCCCAAATTGGAAAACTCCTCTTGCTAAATCATATTGATACATACTGTAAAAATTATAGTCATAGAGACTTGCCTAGACAAGAAATTAAGTGACTTTCCAAAGTTCACAGTCAGTATATGTCATAGGCAATATTTGAACCTAGTTTTTCTGGTTTTGAGGTCAACTCTTCATCTGATGAGACTTGCTGACTAATGAAATGAAAATACCTAAATAAATAAAACAAAGAACAAAATTTAAGACCTTAAAAACTCATCATCTTTGTAATCAGGAATGAATTAAAACAGGGCTGAGGGGATTAGAGATAAAATTTGCATAAAGAACAAAGCAAATATGTGGAAAGATTTGTTGAAAACTAATGTAAAGATTTATTTGAATTGTTTATTTTGGGAGAAGGTGTTTGATGCAAAATGTGGCGTTTTCATAAAATATTAACATATATTTGTATAAGTATACAGTATTCATTGTGATGGTTCAAATACCGCTTAAATACATATTGAATTTATGTAGTACTATTTCCTCAATCTCTATATAATCTCCCAAAGTGCTATGCTTAATTTCAGAACCTAATTAATAGATGAGTGACAGACATGTAATTACTCCTATCAAGATATGATGCTATGAACTTACAAGAAAAAAATTGCAAACTATAAAGAGTTCTAAGTAAATAATTTTCCCTCCCAGTGTATTTTTCTTATAAAATAAACAATATAGCATGATATGTTTTATTATTTTATTGCTTCACAATTATAGTTATGTCAAAATCATAATTCCATACTAAGGTTTCCAAGCAAAAAAAAAGGTTCCAAGGGAGGAGAGAAAGCTAGGAATTTACACTGTGAGATGTATGAGTCCTGAATCATATTATTAGAAACTCATTTTCTTTGATTTCAAGTTTCTCTTCTTCCTTTTTGCTTATCACACACAAACATATAATTGTGTTTGTGTAAATATGTGTGTGTTTAAGAGACAGAGGCAGACAAAAACAGATCAATAGAATAAGTTGAGTAACAAGACAAAGTCGATGGCTCATCAGTCTTTGACTCAAGGAGACATAGGTTCAATAGAATACAACTATAAAGGTGACCTAGAATGAAGAAATAATCAGAGATATGTAGGGTTAGTAACAGAAGAAAAATTATATAAGTTTAAGAAATCAAAATATGCTCCATAAAATTTTATTTAAACTTTTGATCTCAGATTATTTTTTTCTTTTAGTATGCTGGCTGTGGAAGAAAGGAAAAAAAAACATTTTTGTTCATTTGTTTTTTATTTCCATATATGAGATCTATTACTAAGGATAATTGAATTTTGGATTCAGCCAAATCAAATTTACCTCATGTCGTTTTAAGACTGAATACTAGAAGCTAAAAAAATAATAAGATTGGCAACTGGACCACTACTTGGCTAAATGAGTAATAATCAGATAGTAATATAAGATATGCATATATCTTGCCATAGACTTAGAAACAGAAGGAATCTTCAAGGTCACATTTCCCTTCCCCCTTAATTTATAAAGAAGGACAGTGTAGTAGTCTATGAAAGTTAAATGACTTGGTCAAGGTCACACAAGCAAGCACTAAGTCCCCTGCTGTGATCTAATTCTAAGACCTTTGACATCAAATCCAATATTCTTTCTACCAAACTACCTGCAACACATTTTCTAAGCAATTGACCTCAGTTGGATTCAGAAAATACTATTTCCTTCAATGGTCTAGGAATTAATAACAGTCAAATAAGTACTGAATCATCTATGTGAAGATTTCATTTTAGCATGAACTGGAAATTGTTCTTTTTAACCTGAATTCAGTTCATAAACATGCATTGAAATTTTGTTTTGTTGTGGTGGTCTTCAGTATAGGTTATGTGGTCTAATCCAGTTCTGAGGAAGACAGTAGATATTTAATGGAAAGGAAGAGGATGAATATAAAATACAAAAAGAAAATTATTAGTGAAATAAAATCTTATAGAAAGCAGGAAGGGATGGGATACAGGATATGTCTCTCCAATTTATCCTCTTTCTGGCAATCACAAATGTTCAGATCAGTGCAGAGTACAATTCAACTTAAACTATATTTCAGTGGGAGGTGTTACTGCGGGTGATAGTGATCCTGAGCTCAGAGAGATATGTCTGTAGATTGCTTCACTGGAGAGTAATTTTAATAGAAATGTGTACTTCAGATGACTTCCATAGTAACCAGCTGACGCCAGTCTGGCTTGTTAGATTCAACCAAAGGGTATATAACTAGTGTGATGTATGATACCAGCTCACTCTAAGTTTAGGTATAGTGGTGGAACAAATTGAGACAACTTATTTTCTTCTTCATATGGAAAAAATATTATCAATGCAAAGTATAGTGATTTAAGTGATCTTAGGACATCCACAAACTTGGATGGATGTAATTTCCATTTGAAAGAATCCTTCCATGCTTTTAAATGACCAGAAAGCTATATCAAAATGGCCAATAACTAAAAGAAAAAAGACATAGTTTGGTATTTCCTCTACTCATAGGCCAATCAATTTAAGGCTGTGTGGTCTTTTATGGGAAATCTAATTAAACCTATTTTGGAAGCAAATGTGGGGGGAACTTTTGTAGATATTAAACTATTAAAAAGTACGCAGATTTTGAATCAATATATAGGTATTAAAGGGGCATAGAAAGCCATGAGTTTGAAATTAATGCAAAATATCTCTGGATTCAAGCCAAGGACAGAAAAAAAAGTGTGAATGACAGTAGAACCTTAGAGATTGCATCCAGAAATTGTAGATTAGACTACTTAACTAGAGTTTGATCTTTGATTCCCAGTCAGAGACCATCTGTCCTCTTCTATAATTGAAAGCACCATTCTTGGTGGTGATGAATTAGGACTGGTAATTGTGCTGCTTCTCTGAGTAATGCAGAATCCCACATTCAGGTAATTGTAACAGAAATCTTGGACATCTGGAGAAACTGCCCCATCGTAATATGTAATCTGCCTTACTCCCTATGTTCTTGGGAATTAAATACACAGTCAATATTTTTCCCTAGAAGTCCTTCTAGTCTTATAAGAGTGAGGCTGAAGGAAAAGGAATTTCACCTAAACTTATATTGTGGTATATAGAGTAGAACTGGAAATCATAAAACTATAACATCTTTTGATGGTCTTAACTGATATGAAGTAACATAAGATCCTTCCCAGATAAAATTCCTTTGAGGAAAATAAGCGTGGAGAATCTTAAACTAAAAGAAGAGTTCGGTTAGGAGAACAAGGTGAATGGAATAGAAAATTAGTACCATTCCATAGATATAAAAAAAAATCTAATACACCTGCTTCTAATTGTGTCAATATTTCCTGGTTAAATTGGAATAATCTCCTCTGAAGAGATTACTTTTTCTAGAATCTAGAACAACACAAAAAATGTGTTTCTTTATAGAAAGACTCTAGAATTCTATATTAGGAGGATGTCACATCAAGCAAATGTGCTCCTCTCCAAGGTAAATATTTAATTTCTGTGTTATGATTCACTGATTGAAGTCCATATTCATTTTGTACTATCACTCTAATTCTAATTATACTTTTAATTAAGTAAAATAAGACATGTTGTGCCTCTTTATAACATCTTATAAAAATGACTTATTCCATTAATACTATGGCAATGAGAAATCAAATATACAATTCAATTTGTGATTATCATTTCCAAGTTCATTTTATAGTAGTATTATGCAGAGAAATTATCCAGAGTCAAAAATGTATTCTGCTGCTGCTTATTTCTTTTGCTACTTGTGGATTGTGGTTGCTTCTTGCATGTTGGTGGACATTGCTTTCTTAGCTTCTGTCTCGCAGGGTTTTTCATTGGTAATATCTTCTAGGCAGTTCTTTGTTTAATGCTCCTTAAAGCTTTTTGCCCTGAGGCTATTTTTACAGGTTCCATGCTGCCTCTGCTACTCTGCTGTGGACAGCCTTGTTTCTGCCCAATCCCCAAGCTTTGTTGCTCAGACTGGGAGCTCTTGAGCCTCAGGTCCCAAGTCTCCTTGCCAAAGCCTTGCCCTGTCCTCAGGGGTAATTTTGTGCTCAGCCAGCCCTGGAGAATTTAAAGCTTGCCAGACAGACCCTCATTCTGACTCTGGAGTGGTAGGTGGTGTGGAAGAGAGGTGATCAGCTTGCACTTTGATAAATGTAGTTTCACCCCCTATAGTGTGGAAATCCCCAAACACTACTTACCTTTAAGGCTGCTTCCTGTGGGAGAGCCTCATTACTCCTCTGATTTTGATTTCTGTTCTTTTGAGAGGCTTTGTATTGTTCCATTGGAAAGAGATTCAGGAAGTTCCTTCTACTCTGGGGCTACCTTAGCTCCTCCCCCTATAGTAATATTGTCAAAATGAAATGGAATTAGATCTCTTGAAACTATATTTTGACACAGAAAATATCAAGTAAAATGATAATACACTAAAAATGTTAATTTATTTTGCTAAATATTTTCCAGTTATATTTTAATCTGGTTCAGATTAACTAGGAAGTTTTGCAACTCCAGTTCCAGTCCATCCACCAACACCAAACAAGGGCAGCAAGCATGGTATTTCTAATCTAGTTACACCAAAATTACAAAATTTATTTTTGAGAACATTCTCCTTTTCTAATTTTGCAGAGATGACATCTGAATATACCTAAGGGCTGGAGATACTTGAGGTCATAGTGTATCTCACAATTTCTTCATTGTTCTAATCACATTTAGCAACACTGAAGAATAAAAATATTGGATTCCAATGTTACTAAAGCAATACTCCAAGACGAGTTGCTATTTAATACTGACATAAATTATAAATACACAAGAAAATTATCCTACTCTTTTATTGCACATCTAGATTTGTGCAAGACATGACACTATTAGCAGAATAGCTCAGAAAATACACTTGCTAAAATCTACACAATTTTAGGAGTAAGAAAGCATCAGAAGATAGAGGGCAACATCAGATCTGTCCAGAGAGTTCAGGAAAAAGCAAAGTGTAGCAGAATTATGTCTCTGGGATTTTTTCTATTACTACATCAAAGCAAAGTATTCCCATTGAGTGCCTAAGCTGTGTGTGTCTATATGTGTGTTGAAAGGATCAATGAAATAACTCTAAAGGGTTTAGCACAATGTCTAGTACATAGTAAGTGCCCTATAAATATTAGCTATTATTGCAATTGACTATAGCAACTTTGACCTCCAGGTCTAGCTCTAACATCCAATAAGTAGAAGACTTTGAGTGATGAGGGATGAGTGATAAATCATTGCTACAGGAAACTACCTCTTTTGTTCCAAATTAAAAACCCTTCTGTAATTTGCAGTCTAAAGAATTGGCTGGAGAAATTGGGAGGTTAATTGGCATATCTTTGGGCAAAAACCTATTATGTGCCAGATGCAGGACTTTAAAAAATGAATAAACTAATGATATGTTCTTCAGTGGATTTGGGATTATTTCTCATGTATGAGTATTTTATTCATAAAACTTCAATTTAAATAGACATATGCCTTTCAAGTGTAATTCTTACCAGTAATACATAAAGGTACTGGGATTTCCACATCTGGGACCTAAAATGACTGAGTAAGGAATACTTCCAGCTTGCCCAAACCCATCTACACAGGAGGGTTACCAATGGGGCCAGACCAACAAACACAGCAGGGAAAGGTATGTGTGGGATCAGCCCACTAAGTGAAGCACAGGATGGGGTGCAGGCTGTACTACCCCATGCGATATGGCCCTGGGGAAAGACATCAGCCAGAATGTTGGGAGAAAATTCATTATTTGACCAAACTTCTGGGAAAATTGGAAAATTGTATGGAAGTGTGGCTATACGATTGACTACATATTCATGAAGGCTCTGAGGTTATCGCTCTGAGATCAATGCAAAGTATTGATATAGGGGATAGGCAAAATGTAAAAGCATATTTCTGGCCTTGATAAATTCAGAAGCTTCATGAGTTGACTGTTTCCATTTAATAAGCTAAAGTTTCATCTGTGGGCTTAGGTCTTAAGCTCAAGTCAATACCTTACTACCTGAAACGGGACAAGATTTCTGGCTAAGAAGAGTTCTAGTTAATCATATCTCAGGTAGACCCACATACTGTTCCTACACCTACATGTTAATATTTCACCTATGACTTTACAATCCCACTCACAGGATGAATGTCTAACTCTCTGGTTAAACTCAAATTTAATATTAGACATGAAGGAAATATATACCAGATTTACAGAGGATAGAGATACTTTTCAATTAATCTTGGAATTATTTTGATGTACCTACTTGCCTGACTGTATTATGTATTGCATTATCCAGAACTTCAATAAAAAGGCTCCGCTTTCTTTGCTAACCAAGGCAGATTCTCTGAATATCTCTCTTCCTCCATTGCTCTCTGTCTCCTTTAGGCACCCACATTTCATGTTAAGTTGTTTCCTCCTCTGACAGTCCTGATCCATAATTTTTGGGCTTTGCTGGGCAAAAGACGCAAACTAGACACCAGTAACCACCTCACTGCAAAGATAAAATCAAAATGGATTTATGACCTAGAAATAAGAGGTTATTCAATAATTAAATTAAGAGAACAGTTATCCTATTAGACCTATGGATAAAGGAATACCCTGTGACCAAATAAGACATAGAAAACATTTAAAAAATTGATAAATTTGATTATATTAAATGTAAAAGATTTTATACAAACTAAAACAATATAACCAATAAGAGAAAGAAATGAATAACTGAGAAAAAAGTTATAGTAAATATTTATGACAAAGACTTCATTTCCCAAATATGTTGAGAAATGAGATAAAAATTTAAGAATATAAAGCATTCCCCAATTAATAAATTGTTGAAATACATGAATAGACAGTTTCCAGATGAATAAATCAAAATTGTCTTCAGTCAAGTGAAAAAATGTTCTAGATTACTATAATTAGAGAAATTCAAATAAAAACAACTATGAGATACCAGCTCATAACCTATCAGACTAACTAATATGACAATAAAGAAATAATAAATACTGGAGTGGATGTAGGAAAATTAGAACACTAATAAACTGTGGAGCTGTGAACTACTACAAGTATTCTGGATAACAATCTGGAACCACACCCAAACTTTAAACTGTGCATACCATTTGAACCAGCAATACCACTATCAGGTCTGCACCTAAAAGAGATCAAAGATATGGGGAAAGGACCTACATATACCAAAAAAAAAATATATATATTTATAACAGCCCTCTTTGTGGTGGCAAAAAATTCTAACGGGATGACCATCAGTTAGGGAATGACTAAACAAGTTGTGTGTGGATGTAATGGAATTCTATTGTTCCAGAAGAAATAACAGGATGATTTCAGAAAAACTTGCTTGAATTAATGCAAAGTGAAGCATGCAGAACCAGGAAAAAAATTATTAGTAGAAACCGAAATATTGTAAGATGATCATTGTGAAAGATTAAACTATTATCAGCCCTGCAAAGATCCAAGATATTCATGATGAAAAATGCTATTTCTAACCAAAGAAAAAATTGCAGAGTTTGGATGCAGATTAAACCATACCTTTTCTCACCTTATTTTCTACATGAGTTTTTTTTTTTCTGCATGTGAAATATGTCTTTTTTCATGGCATGAGGGAAATTTGTATTGCATGATTACAAAAAAACAGATTTTTTTTACAGTCTGGTGAGGAGAAAGGGGTGAGAGGGAGGAAGAAAATTTAGATTGCAAAAAGTCAGAAACAAATTTAAAGAAGTTTTGCATCTAATTGGAAAAAAGAGAGAAAAAAAGACAAAGGTAATGATTTCATAAGGCAAAACACTTAGTATATATAAATTTCTATTATGGTATAGATTGTATATATGCAGATTTTATCTTATAGATTACAAATTCTTCCCAAACAGATACTTTGTTTTCCACTCATAATTCTTATGTTTTAAAAATATCTAGCACATAAGTACTATATAGAGTATGTTAGAATATTTTTAGCTTGTTTTGTTGAAAGAATACTTAAAGGTATACATTGAGCTAGTTCAACAAAAACAATATTGTGTGAAATGAATGCTATTTCTATGACATTATTACAGAATGAGTTAGTGGTACTAAATCCATCTACTAATGATGCCAATTATTTTCACCCAGCATAGTGGCAATATGTAGAACTTTCAAGTAGGTAGAAGATTCTTAAGTTTAAAATCCAAAACTGTCTATTAAAAAATGAAAACAAAAGAAAAAGAAAATGAGTGAAAAAGTTTATAAATGACTAACACTGTTCTCATAGAATTAATCTAATTTGCTAAATTCCTCAGTCCACAAAAAAAGAGATTTGCTCTATAGGTAAAGGCTATGATAGTCAATACTATATATGGAACTACCATCAGAGGAAAAATAGTAATTATAGTTAGATGAATAAGCCAATTTCAAAACCTTTCAGGCTAGTGGTAAGTCTCTTCATCTAAATTATCATTCCTATACTGCCAAGCTATGCAATACTGTAATTCCTCTTTCCTTTAAAATTACATTTTAAGTCAGATTTTACAAAAATAGCATTCTTTGAAAAATATTCCAAAAAGTATTTAAACTATTTTAGTGGCATATGGAGTTTATAAATTTATAACAAATTGCCATGTTTTCATTCAGAAATATATTCTAAATTTCTAGAGACAAAAAGGGGAAATATTGACTCTTTACATAAACAGATGCTTTTTTTTATCATGGCATCTTTCCCAATTCAGTAGGTTAAGTAGTGATTCTGCGTGTAGAACATTAGCTTTGCAAAATGTGAATAACCTAATGTTTGTGGGAAAGAAAATATTCACTTTAAAATAAAATCATTTCAAATCAGAAATTTTGCTCAATTTTTATTATCATAGATTTTTATTTTCTTGTTCCAGGATTTATCAGCATAAAGCAAAACTGATTTTTTACTTACTATCTGCAGCTCTGCCTGGTTTTAATTCCACAGATCATGTTTCATTAAGGATAAGCTGATCACCTTAAATTTCATTACAACTCTGTTTAAATCAGCTTTGGCTACTCAAGCCTTTCTGGGTTTCCTCAGTTTTCTCTTCTCTGTGAATTGAGGGTGGAGAGGGGAAAAACTTTATAGAGGACTGGGATCAGGACTTTCCACCTAACTCTCCACTTTCATCAACATCTCTTCTTTGTTTGAACTATATGCAACTTCATGCTCTTATCTCAATTTCACCATGGTAGTTTTCCTTCTAGCTTCCTTTTCTATATTTTGTATTTTAAGATTGAAAGCTTATTGAGTGCAAGCACTATTTTCTTTTTTTTATTCATAAGCCCAGTGTTTAAAAGCACAGTGCCTGGTATATAGAAGATACTAAATAATATCTATTGGTGTTAATTGGACCACATAGCCTTATATCATTTAAAAAAACATTCATGAAAAAGGTTATTCCTTCCATTCACTTTGATTCTGCTTCAATAAAAGATTGACCTTTTATTATATAATGCTGCAACACACACACACACACACTCAATCTGAACTCTTAAACTGGGTCCCTTTTTTACTTTCTTCTGAATTGTTTTAGATAATAGACAGATGGAAAATCCAAGTAACTACAATGGGGCTGTGGGAGGATGCACTCCTGTAAGGGGCGGCAGGAGGGGGTGGTCTGGAGGAGGGTTGGGCGTGGGGCTAGCAACCCCACCCTGTAAAAACTACATCTGCTAAAGAAACTGCAACCTAAAGTAGGGGCAGCTGGGCTAGCTCAGTGGCTTGAGAGCCAGGCCTAGAGACAAAAGGTCCTAGGTTCAAATCCGGGCTCAGACACTTCCCAGCTGGGTGACCCTGAGCGACTGTGTGACCCATTGCCTACAGGTTGTGGCCCTATGCTCCTAGAATGGAGTCCCAGGATAAAAAACAAAAACAAACAAACAAAAAAAAAAAACAATGGGGCTGTCATTATATTTCATTTGCACTTAAAGTCATTTGACAATCTAAAACTAAATCAACACTAATATACTGCTGGTGTTGTGAATTGATCCAACCATTCTGGAGGGCAATTTGGAATCATACCCAAAGGGCTTTAAGAGACTCTCTGCCCTTCGATCCAGCCATATCCCTGTTGGGCTTGTACCCTAAGGAAACAATAGGTAAAAAACACCTGAACAAAAATATTTATAGCCATGTTCTTTGTAGTGGCAAAAAAAATAGAAAACAAGGGGATGTCCATCAATTGGGGAATGGCTGAACAAATTATGGTATCTGATGTTGATGGAATAGTATTGTGCTGAAAGGAATAATGCATTGGAGGAATTCCATATGAGCTGGAATGACTTCTAGGAATTGTTGCAGAGCGAAAGGAGCAGATCCAGGGGAACATTGTACACAGAGACAGATACACGGTGGCACAATCGAATGTAATGGACTTCTCTACTGGCAGCAATGCAATGACCCAGGACAATCCAGAGGAACTTACGAGAAAGAACATCATCCAAATCGAAAGAACTGTGGGAGCAGAATTGCAGAAGAAAAACATGTGATCCATCACTTAGTTCAATGGGGATATGATTAGAGTTTTGATAGTAGAGGATCACTCCACTGCAAATATCAGTAACATGGAAACAGATTTTGAACAATGATACATGTATAATCCAGTGGAACTACTTGTCAGCTCTGGGAGGGGAGACAGAAGAGATGAGGAAAAGAACATGAATCATGAAACCATGGAAAAACATTCTAAGTAAATAAATTAAAATAAAAATAAATTAAAATGATTTAAATGAGATTCAAGTGAAACTTATAAATTATATATATGTACTATATTAGATCCTGTAAACCAGGACTACCTTTAGACTGGACTAGGCTCTCATTGGGTCCAGTAATCAGGCTTCATAGATAAGAGGAAAAATACTTCCTCATTCTTATTTTCTGGAATTCTTTGGCAAATATTTTGAGGAGAGATTTTGTTATTTTATTTATTCATATTTTATTACATTTTGGAAGTAAAGACATTTTAATCAGCATAAAATCATTAAAATGTTAAATTTAATCCTAAAATGTATATTATTTTATAGAGTTACTATAGTTAAGTGCAAAATTTTCCATATTAAAGTTAATAAAAGGACTATATGGCATATCTATTACCAGATATTCAAGTTTTTTCACATAATTTTTAAAAATAATATATCATCTAATCATCATAGAAGTCCAGGGAATATAGATGCTATTATTATCCTTCTTTTGCAGATGAGGAAAATGTGGTGAAGAGGCTGAGTAACTTGCCCTGGGTGAATCGGCTATTAAGTATCTGAAGCTAGATTTGAACTCTTTTTCACTCTAGGTCAAGAACTCTGCATTCTTCGCCACCTAGTTACCTGCAAATTATATGTCCTTAACTTATATTAAATATCATAGATCCAAAATAGAACTCATCATTTTTCTCTAAAATCTCTCTCCTCTTTCAAAATTCTGTAAGGCCTTCACATTTCTTTAACCTGTATTGTGAAAACACTTCTCCAACCCCCCAAAATGTCAGCTGAATTCAAATACTCCTACTCTTCAATGGTATTAGTCATAACACAACCCACAAATTGTAATTACAAGGTAGTTCTATGACTAATATCTTTTGACATCGTATTAAGTGTGGGCTTGGAACTTTTGAGGTATTCTACTCCCTACCAACCTAACTTTTGTCCTTCATGTGCAAATATACATTTTTCTAAAAGTATTGAAAATAAGGCATTTAGAAATGGGTGTTGAAAATTAGTCCTTAAAAATCAGTCCTCTAGAAAGGAAACCATTGTTTATTGCTGCATATTTCAAAGTTCACATAGCATACAGAATTTATAATCTTATAAAACAGGGATCATGTAAAAGATCCATCAATGATGAGTAACTAATCATGCCATAAACATATTTTCATCATTTACCTACTTTTTCCATCTACACTTCTTTAAATTTCAAAACCATAATAGATTCATGCATATATGGCATGAATTTATATATTATTGTTTGGGTTATTCAAATACTTACCTACAAGAAAAGTGTAGGTGAACCTAGAGACTGTAGAACAATGTCATTTCAAATGTTATAGAACACAATCTTATTTAAATAAGTCACAATACAGATATTCTCAGAAGAGTAGGATAGAAAGCAGACATCAAAATTTTAAATTGGGAAAAAGTAGGTATAAAATTTATAAATTTGATTTCTGAAAACTAGATTTTATTATACAATATGAAACACTTGTTTTTCCAGGGATGCTTTTCTTTTAAGTTTATTTGTTTTCTTAGATGATAGGAAGAGATAGTCTATTTATATGTGCTTCCACTTCCTGTACCTATATTCCTACCAAAAAAAACTGGTAAGCCATATCAATAGCACTATAAGTTCAACATTTACATCTCATAAAATGGCACAAAATTCTATTTTGGTTTGGATTGTTGCCTTAAAAAAAACAGAGAAAAAAAAAGATATCCATTGTCATAAAAGAAATTTATGAAGTCTGAATGCAGATTGAAGCACTTCATTGTTCACTTTATTTCCTCTGTGAATTTTTCTCTTCTTTAAGTGATATGTATTTTGTTTTTACAACATGATTAAAATGAATTATGTATTGTATGACAGCAAATGCATAACCTATTATCTGTGTCTTTGAGAAGAGGGAAGTTTGGGAGGTAGAAAGAGAATATAGATCACAATGGGTCAGAAAATTATCATTAAAGTTGTATATACATGTAATGTAAATATATATAATAAAACAAAGATATTTATAGGTTTATTAAGAAAAATATGATGGTTCCAGAGCCAAGATGGCAGAGTAGAAGCAGGGAAGTTTAAAACCACCATGAGGATCTTCTTTAACCAATCTTAAAATGACATCACAAAATGAAAACAGGAGTGAAAGAACCAACAAGGAGAAAGAGTGATTCAGCTTTCAGGAAGAGAAAAACATGAAAGTTAGGCAGAGAACATCTGGGACACTGGGATGAGAGGGGAGCACAGCAGCTGGAGGCTATAGCAAGGAGTGAAGAGCAAGCCAACAGCAACCACCCCATACACACACACACTCTGCATCTGCTGTGCCAGGTTCTGAACCAGAGCCCAAGGCAACATCTGACTCTGACACCCTACCTGGGCAGATAGAGATTCAAGCCAACACAGAGTCCTTGATGTTCCAAGCAAACCTATAGTGGGGTCCAGAATTTCAGTCCAAGGCAGTCTGAGCTGAAGAAGCCTAATCTGTGTGGTCCCAGAGTGAAGCCAGGCATCTCAGCCAGGGCCTGTATCAAGGACATAGAACCCAGTTTGGGGTTATTGGTGGAACCAAAACTACCCCCTCCCCCCACAAACCCCCCAGTCTCTCCTCAAAGACACCAAGGCAGGGCAGTCTGCTCTGTGCATGACTTAATCAAGACTAGAGTGAGACCAAAAGTTTCACCCAAGCCTGAAGTGAGAATTTCAGCCATTAACAGTCTTGATCAAGGGTTAATTGAATCAGCAGTAAGAGAAGATTCTCAGAGCCCCCAGCCCTCAGGCCATCATACCATCTTGATAAAACTGAAACTGGTAGAAACATAGAAATAAAATTAAGGGTAGAATCAAGGAAGGACTGAAGCTTAAGGAGTTATCCTAACCTCCCAGAGAACAGAGCCCACCTATTAAAAGGTTGGAAAAATGAGCAGAAAACAAAACAAAACAAAAAAAGCATCTCAATATAGAGAATTTTTATAGCAACAAAGAGCAAGGCACAGACACAGAATGGGACAGTGAAAGTAAAGCCAACACACACAAAGTCCAAAAGACTGAATTGGACACAGATTCTGGAAAAGCTCAAAGAGGATTTTAAAAAGCAAGTGAGTGAGGCAGAGGAAGAGAAATATAAAGTAACCTTTTATTGTAATAAATTAAATGCAGAGTGAGGAAAAACAAGTAGTGTTGCCTTTAAAATGATTTAAAGAAGAGTCTAAATGATGCCATTTCAATGAAAGTTTTTTTGATCATGATTTTAAGAATGGGGAATAAGAATGGTCCTCTGATTTTACTGGTATAAAGAAATCTTGAATTAAGAAATTTTCTATAGCATTGCAGAAAGGTGCATTCTCTACAAATTCTAATCTTAGAGAATTGCCTAGAGTATTAAGAGGTTAACTGACTTTCCCAGGATCATACAGCAACTATATAGCAGGTGTAGAACTTGAACCAAGGTCTTCTTGGATTCAAGTCCAGCTATTTATCCATTATCTAAGGTTGCAGAATAAGGGGCAGACAAAGATAAAGTATCCCTTTCCCTGTAAATTATTAGATCCCATTCATTCCAGTCACATTATGCTAATTATATTATACTAAAGAGGACATTATTCTAGGAAAGTTTTTAGCATATTTCTCTGTGGTAATGGATAAATTCTAAATCACTGTTGAAAGAAAAAAAGAAGTAAGTGCAAAGTTATGCCAAGAAACATTTATTTGCACTGAGAATCATGTAACTAATACATGATCATTTTTCAACTGGAAGAAGGTCCTTGTTCATCACTTACCTCATATGTTTACCCCTGGGCTATCATCATTAGAGTAGCACTTCCCTGGTGAGCTAGAATACCTGGTAGTCATAGCAACCCTATTTTCATACTTTCTGTAAATTCTAATTAGGTCATTCATTTATAGCAACTTTGACAAGACAGCAAATGGAACATATGACTCATTTCCCTATAGTTGGCTACAAGATTTTCTGGACCTACACTTTTATCAGTGTGGTTGAAAAGAACCAAAGTTACCATCATTCAATAACAAGCTACCCGCTGTGTTGTATTAATGCACTTTCATTTTACAACTTGGGCATGAATTTTCACAACCAAAAGTTATGTTGGGATAAAAATAAACTATTTAGAACTGTTCATAAAAATAACCAGTCTTGGAATTCAAAATGGTAGAAATTCAAGTATATATAAGTAGATATAAATGTTTATTTAGTTAAATATAAATATAATTACAGAGATAGAACATTTTATGTGTGTACATAGATAGAGATGTAGCCTAGCATGACTATAAGCATTTATGGATGGTGAATAATCTGAATAAATAATGTGTAAGTGCTTAAATTATATCACATTAAATATATCTCATGGTTCATTCCTTTTGACATTGTAAGACATGCTAATAAGTTCTGAAGACTTGGGCATGATTTGAAAATATGGGTTGAGCTAATATGTAGAAGAGAGCTTCTGTTTAATTTTTCATGTATATCCAGCAGTATCCAGAATTACCACTGTGTCTACGTATAAAAATAATTTTGAAAATTGTAAGAAATAAAGAAATCACTGCGTCATAATTTTAAGCTGAAAAACTGACTTAAATCAAGGGTAAATAGAGTCAGTGGTCCCATCACCATTTCCAGTCTGTGATGAAAGACTAACAAAACGTACTTACTCAAAAGTATTGAAATAAAAATTCTTCCTAAATGGATAGGAGATGATAACCACCCACTAGGGAACTATCTAGGCCAGTAAAGCACAAACCCTTTGGCTTTAGAAACAAAGTTTAATTTTATAATAGGAATAAAAGGGAAATGATAGTAATTTCCTAAAATTACAAATCTTATCTCCAACCACCTTCTTTCACCTCACAATGAATTAGTTCTTTTCCTTGAGAATTCATTCAAACTATGCTAAACTCCTTATCTCTAACTAAGACCCAAGAAACCCAGCTATCTAACTATAAACTAACCTAATTAATATGGATTACAAAAAATAGGATAAATAGGAAGGACTCACATGTATTTGAGCCCTTACCTAAAACCTGGGGTTGTTCTTAGCGATACCCAGAGTCCTAGATGACCAAACTCTGAGTTTTACCTTCACCAGTGGATTTCTGACAGATGGATCTCAGGCAGATGGTATCTGTACTTCAGGGAATAAGCAGTATACTCCAAGGCAGATTCTCAAACCCAGGAATCTCTAACCTCTGCAAGATATTAGGATTTCTAAGGGGAAAATTGCCAGAGGAAAAAATACTCCTTCCTAGCTCATTCAAAGCCAGATTCAGTGACAGTTAAATTCCAGTAAAAACTCCCAACATCCTTTGCTCCTTCTCAGAATCTTCTCCCAGGGTTTGTATCCAAATTCTCCTCCTTTCCTCTTAAAACTAATCTGAAATTTGCTCTATCCCTTACTTACTTCCTACAGTATGTTAGCTAATAGTTGATAAATTCTAGCACACGGTCCAAACAATTTATTGATCTTATAACTAAGAATCTCAGACAACTCTTAAGAAGATATAAAGGTAAACTGAGTCCTTTCTCTGAGTCATAGAATATGAGGACCCTTTTAGTGACAAAGATTCCTAGAAAAACAAATACTATTCCTACTTTTACAACTGACTCTCTGATTTCTTTTGTTATTTTTATTCAGAATCAAGAGATAGTAAAGATTTGTCCTGTGCCATTAGAATTTTGTACCCCAGGACTATGTTTCCAGCATCCCACTTTCCTCCTTACATTAGGTCCTTATGTTTTGGAGATAGGGATCCTGTAATCCCGCCTTCTTGTATTCTTCTCCCACTTTCCCAGGCCAGGAAACTGCTCTTTATATATATATATATATATAAAGGTTATACTTTTACTCTACTTCAAGTGATTATTAATAAATCTTATAAAATATAATATTTGGAGTTATTGGATATTAATTTTAATCTTACAGTGCTTAACATAAGAAGGCTTACAACAGGAGCTATTAAGCTAACTTTTTCCATATCTATCACTGCTTATACCCTGTTAATTAACAACTGGGACTATCCTTTCTAAGACTCTTACTACATAAACTACTTAAAAGGTTATATAAAATGATATTAAATGATATAAAAAGAAATTAAATGAAATAAATGCAAGTTAAGAGCTTCAAAATTATATATATATATTCTTTAGTTTTTAAATCTCTGTGAATTTAAATAACATTTATTGCCAATACTTGGAATCCAACTTGGGAAAATATTTTTCAAAAATCAAATATATGTATAACCAAGTTTTATTTCTTTAAATAAAACATTAATGTTTAAATGTTTCAGAAAAGAGCTGTATTCTTTGTTATGATAATAAATATTGATAAGATTAAGTTTCTTTACTTCAAAATACATAATAATATAGACAAGAGAAAATGACATTGTTTTTGGAAATGTTATCAAAGTAGGATTTTCAAAGTGATATTACAATGTGTGTATTTCTGGTCACACTCACAAATACACATTTTAGAAGGATCTATTTAGAAAGAAATAATATATGCAAGCATATATAGATCTGCTTAGTGATAGTTAACTCATTTAGGCTAATGAGAACAATTAGAAGTAAGAAAAAATCAGGTCAAGTACAAAACACTGGGGCCTTTTAAAACTAAATAGGTTGATTGTGACCCAGCTAAAGAGACTCAGAAGGAGAGTCAGCATAGTAATATCATGAAACATAATAGCAGAGAAAGAGTATCCAAAAAGGACAGTTTGTGACAAAAATTTCCACAAAATAAGGAAAAATGAGGAATGAGAAAAGACAAGTAGATAAATTATTTATTAAAGCATTGGTAAAGTTGAAAAAAAGTGGGGGAGAGGTGACACTCTTTGTGTATCAGAGATAGAGACAGAGACACGGATAGACACAGAGACAAAAAGACTACTCAAATGAATAAAACTTCACAAGAAATGAAAAAGTGTTGGAATGAGTTAAAAGAAGATGCTTGGAGACCCTTCTGGGCAAAGATCTGGCTTTATTGTAAACAGAAAAATTAGAGAGCCAGTGGTCTGCAGGTTCCCCAGTTAAATCTAAGACCCTAAATTGTAAAATATACTTACTTTTATCATTTCATGTCTGTCCCCAAACCCCCCATAAGAGGTCTCCAAGAGATTGACATGACCAATTGCTGTTTTCCTGGTCTTTGAGATCATTTTTAAACTTCTTGGTCTTCATGACCTTTGGATCACTTGCTGATCCCTTTCTGAAATATGCAACTTCTTAAATGATTGGTTTGATAGAACATACATGATAAAATAGATTCACATGCATATGATTAAC
This sequence comes from Gracilinanus agilis, assembly GCF_016433145.1. Lineage (NCBI taxonomy): Eukaryota > Metazoa > Chordata > Mammalia > Didelphimorphia > Didelphidae > Gracilinanus > Gracilinanus agilis. Next base: position 153,787,717 of record NC_058135.1, read on the forward strand.
ATAGTAACTTACATATGATTAATATTATAATACATTGTTAATATTATTATAACAATACACACACTTGAAACTATAACTCAGGCATTATCCTGGGACTATATTTTTAATCTGGTTACACACACAGACATTCTACATATAATCAAAAATTAATATCCAAATATTCAAAGGATTATATTTAATAAGATTACTAATAATAAATAAAATAAAAAAGCTAGTGTAAAAAGGCAACTAACCCAGCCACGGTTGCAAGAGAATAGAGAGAGAGGCAGAGTTACATACCAGTATATGCAATACGCAAGGACGTTAAGTGGATGAAGGAGAAAAGATTCTGGGAGATGAAGTCCAAGGGTTCAAGATTTTCTAATTACACAATATAGAGAATGGTTGTCTTTGACAAACGGGAGAGTCACTTCAGCATAGGAACCAAAAGATGAGGGAAGATAAAATAAGAGTCATTTTTCTAATTTTAATTAATTAATAAAGTTAATTAAGAATATTTCTCCATGGTTACATGGTTCATGTCCTTTCCCTCCCCTCTCCCATAGCCAACAAATTGTTCAAAGCCTAAAATAGGAGTCTTTTGTATTATGAATGGAAATTGGGAAGACATTACAGTTAATAATCTAAATTTTCTTTACAGGATGCTGATCAAGAGATCCTAGAGATCTGGAAGAGGATAAAGAAGTTCAGTTCTTGTTTGAGATGGTGATTGCAAAATATACCAAAAAAAAAAACATTTCCTAGACAGGTGATGACCTTCCCAAGGAGTGATTCATTTTGTGCCTGTAAAAGGGATCAAAAAGACCTGCAAAGTAGTAAATGAGTTCAGTAGCAGAGTTGAGAGAACAGAAGCAGAGATTACCAGAAGGTCCAGGGTTTCTAGTCCTGCAGGTGAGTAATGGGAACCAGGCAAACCAATCCTATGATCCACACAGCCTGAGTCTCACTCTCACCCCATGGACTTACTGATAGGAGCCATGTGGAGGGCATGCATGGTGGCAAAATGTTGGCTAGAATTTTGTGTTTCATGACACATGGTTGAAAGATGTAAGTGGGCAGGGGGAGGCAATGGTGCAGCACCAGGATAAGTTTAACCTCTGAAAAAGTGTCAGGAATTTCAAGGCCAATTCTTCTAGAGTGAGTAAGGAGTTATTAGGACTAATCTGTAAAAAAACAAAAAAAAAACAAAAAAAAAACAACAACAGTTTTTTAGCCCAAGAATGGTGAGTGAACTTGGACTCAGACTTCTGGAAAGAATTGGAGCAAGCATATAGATGCTGTGATTTTATATAAACACATACACATACATATAGAGGCATACATACATATGAATGTGTGTACATACAAAAATTCATATTTGTATATACACAAATATATATATATATATATATTCCCATATGTGCATGGTATCTTTCATAAGGCAAACACTCAAGGCATATTATTGATGGACTGACTCACTAATGATGCCATATTGATTGATCTAAAAGCAGAATTTTGAACCCAAGAAAAGTGCTATGACCCTTGATAATTGAATAGGTCACTTTGCAGGAAAGGCAGAAATGTCTTCAAGAANTATACTTTTACTCTACTTCAAGTGATTATTAATAAATCTTATAAAATATAATATTTGGAGTTATTGGATATTAATTTTAATCTTACAGTGCTTAACATAAGAAGGCTTACAACAGGAGCTATTAAGCTAACTTTTTCCATATCTATCACTGCTTATACCCTGTTAATTAACAACTGGGACTATCCTTTCTAAGACTCTTACTACATAAACTACTTAAAAGGTTATATAAAATGATATTAAATGATATAAAAAGAAATTAAATGAAATAAATGCAAGTTAAGAGCTTCAAAATTATATATATATATTCTTTAGTTTTTAAATCTCTGTGAATTTAAATAACATTTATTGCCAATACTTGGAATCCAACTTGGGAAAATATTTTTCAAAAATCAAATATATGTATAACCAAGTTTTATTTCTTTAAATAAAACATTAATGTTTAAATGTTTCAGAAAAGAGCTGTATTCTTTGTTATGATAATAAATATTGATAAGATTAAGTTTCTTTACTTCAAAATACATAATAATATAGACAAGAGAAAATGACATTGTTTTTGGAAATGTTATCAAAGTAGGATTTTCAAAGTGATATTACAATGTGTGTATTTCTGGTCACACTCACAAATACACATTTTAGAAGGATCTATTTAGAAAGAAATAATATATGCAAGCATATATAGATCTGCTTAGTGATAGTTAACTCATTTAGGCTAATGAGAACAATTAGAAGTAAGAAAAAATCAGGTCAAGTACAAAACACTGGGGCCTTTTAAAACTAAATAGGTTGATTGTGACCCAGCTAAAGAGACTCAGAAGGAGAGTCAGCATAGTAATATCATGAAACATAATAGCAGAGAAAGAGTATCCAAAAAGGACAGTTTGTGACAAAAATTTCCACAAAATAAGGAAAAATGAGGAATGAGAAAAGACAAGTAGATAAATTATTTATTAAAGCATTGGTAAAGTTGAAAAAAAGTGGGGGAGAGGTGACACTCTTTGTGTATCAGAGATAGAGACAGAGACACGGATAGACACAGAGACAAAAAGACTACTCAAATGAATAAAACTTCACAAGAAATGGAAAAGTGTTGGAATGAGTTAAAAGAAGATGCTTGGAGACCCTTCTGGGCAAAGATCTGGCTTTATTGTAAACAGAAAAATTAGAGAGCCAGTGGTCTGCAGGTTCCCCAGTTAAATCTAAGACCCTAAATTGTAAAATATACTTACTTTTATCATTTCATGTCTGTCCCCAAACCCCCCATAAGAGGTCTCCAAGAGATTGACATGACCAATTGCTGTTTTCCTGGTCTTTGAGATCATTTTTAAACTTCTTGGTCTTCATGACCTTTGGATCACTTGCTGATCCCTTTCTGAAATATGCAACTTCTTAAATGATTGGTTTGATAGAACATACATGATAAAATAGATTCACATGCATATGATTAACATAGTAACTTACATATGATTAATATTATAATACATTGTTAATATTATTATAACAATACACACACTTGAAACTATAACTCAGGCATTATCCTGGGACTATATTTTTAATCTGGTTACACACACAGACATTCTACATATAATCAAAAATTAATATCCAAATATTCAAAGGATTATATTTAATAAGATTACTAATAATAAATAAAATAAAAAAGCTAGTGTAAAAAGGCAACTAACCCAGCCACGGTTGCAAGAGAATAGAGAGAGAGGCAGAGTTACATACCAGTATATGCAATACGCAAGGACGTTAAGTGGATGAAGGAGAAAAGATTCTGGGAGATGAAGTCCAAGGGTTCAAGATTTTCTAATTACACAATATAGAGAATGGTTGTCTTTGACAAACAGGAGAGTCACTTCAGCATAGGAACCAAAAGATGAGGGAAGATAAAATAAGAGTCATTTTTCTAATTTTAATTAATTAATAAAGTTAATTAAGAATATTTCTCCATGGTTACATGGTTCATGTCCTTTCCCTCCCCTCTCCCATAGCCAACAAATTGTTCAAAACCTAAAATAGGAGTCTTTTGAATTGTGAATGGAAATTGGGAAGACATTACAGTTAATAATCTAAATTTTCTTTACAGGATGCTGATCAAGAGATCCTAGAGATCTAGAAGAGGATAAAGAAGTCAAGTTCTTGTTTGAGATGGTGATTGCAAAATATACCAAAAAAAAAAAACATTTCCTAGACAGGTGATGACCTTCCGAAGGAGTGATTCATTTTGTGCCTGTAAAAGGGATCAAAAAGACCTGCAAAGTAGTAAATGAGTTCAGTAGCAGAGTTGAGAGAACAGAAGCAGAGATTACCAGAAGGTCCAAGGTTTCTAGTCCTGCAGGTGAGTAATGGGAACCAGGCAAACCAATCCTATGATCCACACAGCCTGAGTCTCACTCTCACCCCATGGACTTACTGATAGGAGCCATGTGGAGGGCATGCATGGTGGCAAAATGTTGGCTAGAATTTTGTGTTTCATGACACATGGTTGAAAGATGTAAGTGGGCAGGGGGAGGCAATGGTGCAGCACCAGGATAAGTTTAACCTCTGAAAAAGTGTCAGGAATTTCAAGGCCAATTCTTCTAGAGTGAGTAAGGAGTTATTAGGACTAATCTGTAAAAAAACAAAAAAAAAACAAAAAAAAAACAACAACAGTTTTTTAGCCCAAGAATGGTGAGTGAACTTGGACTCAGACTTCTGGAAAGAATTGGAGCAAGCATATAGATGCTGTGATTTTATATAAACACATACACATACATATAGAGGCATACATACATATGAATGTGTGTACATACAAAAATTCATATTTGTATATACACACACATATATATATATATATATATATATTCCCATATGTGCATGGTATCTTTCATAAGGCAAACACTCAAGGCATATTATTGATGGACTGACTCACTAATGATGCCATATTGATTGATCTAAAAGCAGAATTTTGAACCCAAGAAAAGTGCTATGACCCTTGATAATTGAATAGGTCACTTTGCAGGAAAGGCAGAAATGTCTTCAAGAAGAATTATAAGAACAATTTATGAGCTACTGTCCATCCTTTGAATTGTTCTATATATTGTGTCGGGTGAAATAAAGATACAGAATATGCTGTGTAGAGATTAAAATTAATATACAAAAAATAAGTATTATATTTATACATTTTTATTCATAATAAACTAACAAAAAAGCTAACTAAAAAGGTAGTATACCCAACCCACTTGCAAGAGCAAAAGAGAAAAGGGGAGGAGTTACAGCAAACTATATACAAATGTGACAATGCAAATGTGGACAAAGGGAAAAGCATTCTGGTTAATACAGAAAGGAAGTTTAGGTAATGTAGTTTTAGGGATTCAAGATAACTTCTAACTGTTCAGCGGTTAGATTCAATGCTTTCATGGAACCTTGAACATTTGTGCACACCTGTATGGAGAGCTAAAGATGAGCTGTATTCTGAGATTTTGAAAGAAACTTGAATGGGGTCAAGATGATCGCTTCCCTACATATTAATCAGTGTGTTCCCTGTAAACTCAGAGCATGGCATTCTGGGGCACAGGCTACATCCTTAACAAAAATAAAATGCTACATTGCATGGGAGGGAAGAAAGGGTGCTTGAAGACAGAAGAAAGGTCTGAATGGCACTATGGTGAGTGCTAAAGTCAATACAGTCAGAACAGTCATTACTCTTCTTAAATAAAATGTAATATAGTGGCCTGTTAGTTGCTGGCAGAATGAAGTTCACATCTTTTGACTAAAATGATTGGTATTACAGTTTTTCAGTTAATTCCATGATGAAACTCAGAAAGGCAGGCAGATTTATAGTTCCAGCCAAGTATATTTAGTACTAACAACTATTAGTGTTGGCATTTTATTTCCTTGGAGGTTTAGTTTTAAATAAAATGGAAACCCCCCCAAATGTGTCAACTGGCAAAACATTGAGTAATCTTTAATAAAAGGATATCTAATACGTGATTATTTCATAGTTCACCATTTTAGTCCACTTTTAATTGTAGCTTTTTGTATCATAACATGCAATATTCAATATCTTCACAAAATGCATTCAGAAATCAAAATCCAAGAGGCTTCCAAGTTTCAAAAGTTTATACTGAAATCTATCATTAGTATAAATAATGTAAGAGAAAGGCCCTCTAGGACCAATATTACACACTAGAGAGAAATATATCTGTTCTCTTCTCTAGTCTTTTGAGGCTTGGTCTGAACTTAATTGAAATCTTTTTGCCAAGATGTTTCAGGAAAATATAATTTTTAGAAAGATTGGAGTTCTTAACAATGTAAAACAGAATCATATCAATAAAGAATTAAAAAACCCAATGCAATATAAAAAGAATGCAAGTAGGAAAGATTCATTCAATTTTGTAAAACAAATAGATGGTCATGGCAACGAAAGATGATGAAAATAAATAATTTATAGTCTATTTTGGTAATATTTATACAGGCAGGGTCAAAATATATTTAATATTTAACTCAATTAAAATATATTAATAAAAATAATAAAATTATTTAAATATCTTAGTAATTATTTTTAAAATTTGGATTCCAGAGCAATATAGTAGCAAAGTCAGACTCTGAGGTGTTATTACATTTTATGCTTTTTTTGAGAGTCCAAACACCTACTGTGAAACTCTACTGTAATGTTTGCCATTAAAAAAAGTAAATACCAGCTATAGCTATTCGCATAAAGTTGCTTTATTTTAAAGTTTCATAAAAACCAGACCTAATTGCAAGGCTATAAAATGTAGTCCTGCTCAGTGAAGCAACATCAAAGATATAAAAACAATTACATACTCACATAGTCTCATATATTCTTCATTAGGAACCCTATAAGAAACCTTATCTACATATTTATATTCATATAGGTATTTACACATGTCTATATAAATATGCATATTAAAAATTAACTCTGAAGAGCATACTCATCAAGAAATTACATTATGCAATGATAAAAAGAACTATCATGATCATAAGATTATCATCATAAATTTTAGAGCTAGTAGGGGACTTACAGAACATTTAATCCAACCTTCCAACCTCTTTTTGACAAATGGAAAAATCAGACCCAGGGAGGTTAAGCAACTTGATCAGGATGATGGCATGAATAAAAGAGCAAGAATTCAAATTTTGATCCTGTGACTCTGAATCAAGTACATTTTCTACTTTCCCTTTTTGCAAGAATAAAGAGATTATACAGAAAGAATAGCAATAAACTAAAATTTTACAGAAATGACAAAATATTATGGAAATGAGGTTATATTTTTGGAAATTTCTAGACTTGATTCTCATGATTTAAATTTTATAGCATTCAGTTTAATTTAGTCAACATTCAATAAACAGTAGAGGCATTGGATTATTCTACATTAGAGATACAAAGATAAATAAATGCTTTCCTTCTAATAATTTCCATCTAATAGAGCAAAATAAAAGAAATAACTCAAAAGGAATTCCTAATTAGAATATGCTTTATAAACCAGATGATAAAGCAGAATAAAATCAAATGAGAACAAATATTTTTTTTTCTTTTTATGGATGAGGTGGGCTATAGGTCACAGAAAGCTTTATTTAAAAGGTATCATTTGAGGCAAGGCTTGAAGGATGATTCAAAAGGCAGTCTTGGGGTAGAAAGAGGAGAATGTTCCTACTGAAAAACATTAGGGACAAATTATATTTAGAGAGGCAATTAATTTTCAAAATAAATTAAGATGTATCCCAGCATTTATTTGGATCATTGCATTTGGATAAACTTAATTTTATCATGTATAAAGAACTGTCTGTTAGTGATTGTTGCACCTCTATTTTTTAATGCTTTTGTGAAGGAGAGATAGACAGTGAAGACCAAATACTGTCCTACATTAAAAAAAAGAAAATCTATATCTACATCTATATATCTACACACATTGTAACGAAGGTTAAGTCGGCAAACTCTAGGTCAAGTATTTTTAACCTTGTCTGTATCATGGAATGCTTTGGCAGGAGTTTTTAACCTTGTTTGTACATGGATCCCCAATGAAATTGATAGATTCCTGATTAGAATAATAGTCTTAAATGATTAATTTTAAATTGTATTTATTTATTTTAACCAATTTCATGTAATAACATATTTCCACATAAGTTTCCCAAAGTTATATGATCCAATTTTTACATCCCTCTCTCCTTCCCTCTTCTCTTCCAGAGCTGGGAAGCAATTCAATCTGAGTTATATATGTTAAATGTATAATTTAAATAGAAAGAAATGCTACCTTTGAATTATAGGTTAGTGAAAAATAGACAGATACAATCCCATCTCCAAATTCACAAGTCTCTTGATATACAAATGTATTTCTTGAATATCATGGACCTCATAAAAAGAACCCCTGCCCTTTATCACTATTTGAGTTCTACTTCTGACCAAATTTTATAGTGTCTGAGCAAAGGGATCATTTCTGCTCTGCCACATGAATAACAGTGGATAAATTACTAAACCTGTTGTGGTCTTAGCTTCATTTTCTACAGAAGGAATGATTTGATACAGTCTCTTCTAGCTCTAAATCAGAGATCTTGTGATTTGTAAGCAGTTAGGGAGTCAATGACCTCTAAAAAAGAAGATTTCTTCATGAACAACAACTCCTTCCAGACCAACCTCATTTCCTTTTTGATTAGAATAATAGATCAAGGGGAATGCTATAAGTATAGAAAAATTAGATTTTGGCAAACTATTAGATAAAAATCTCTCATAATATGTTTTTAATATAGATTCTTAGTATTTTTATTTAATTGAATAGAATGAAATGAAAATGAAATCAAATATGTCATAGAATATTCATTTAACACTATAATATTGAAAGCATAAAACATCAAGGTAAAATGACTAGAGGTGCTACAAAATACACACATACATACATGTCTTGAAGGAACAGATTGAGTAAATAAGTCACTTAAGAGAAGAATAAGCTTTATATGATTGAAGAAAAGCTTACAGGATTAAGTGAGTAAATTTGGGCATTCCTTATTCTGCAATTGACTGGTTATATGATATTTTATGAATCATTTAACAGCTCTGGAGTTCAGATTCCTCTTTTATACAATTGACATGAATAGATTATATCATCTGTTAGGGAACACTTCAGTCATAAAATTATAATTCTGTGATTCAATTAATCATCACTGTGACTATAAAACCATTTGACTTTTACTAGGGAGATCTGACCCTAATCTCATACTTCAAGAAAGCTAGTGACTTATTTTGGTTTAGGTCTAAGGAATATAGATTTATTTTCATGTCCTCTAACTGTGAGGTGGGAGTTGGAATTGAGTGACTAACAGAACTATCTAGTCTAATCCACATCATTAATAAGATGTTAACAAACACACAAATAAAAAGGGACATTTTTTCCCTACTAATATTTGCTTTCATTTTCTGAAGGTTCTTTAATGATATGGAGTGTGGTCTATCTATGCTTTCTCATCATACATAATTTCTGTCTACCATATCTAATTAAATCCTATGTAAATGAATCTTCCCAACATTCCTGTGTTCTTTCTCTACATTTCTCAAAATTACATAGTTATGAAGGAGACAGTCAAGAGACTCAGTCACTAAGACTGATATCAGGAAGATGTAATAAAATCCAGCCTGAGCATTCACTAGCTGTGTGACTCTGAGCAAGTCACTTAACTTCTGTTTCCCAGCACTTCCTCAAGTATAAAGCCTTCCTTGAAGGGTTAAATGAAGAAACAAATGAGATAATATTTATAAAGAACTTAAAACAGAGTCCAAATACAGAGAGGCAGCCACATTATTGGCAATATATTCTTTCTTATTTCTTCCCCACTGCAGTAGTACCTAATAAAAGCAGCTAGGTGTTACAGCGGATAGAGCACTGGGCTTGGGATCAGGAACTCATCTTCCTCAGTCCAAATCTGACTTTAGACACAATAATTATGTGATCTAGGCAAGTCATTGAATCCTGCTTGCCTCAGTTTCTTATCTATAAAATGAGCTGGAGAAGGAAATAGCAAACCACTCCAATATCTTTCCAAGAAAACCACAAATGGGGTCACAGAGATTTGGATAAGACTGAACAACAACAACAAATAACATCTAGTAAAAATAATCCATTATCCAAACCCGTGGCCTTCCCTTATAATTATCGGGGGAAAGAGAAGTTAAATATTGCCAAATAAGGAGAAATTTTTCCTCTCATAACAGAGACAAACCATGATTTGTAGAGTACAGAACATTTAATTTTCAAAAGAAATAAATGGCAAGAAAATAATGAGTGTAATCAATCTGCTGCCTAGGCAGCACAGTTTTATAAAAAAAAAAAAAAAAAAAGGTCTTGCAAAAGACCTCAACATTATTTTTTTTTTCATCAGGCTAAGAAACCTCTTGTTCTGAATCTCTATCATTCAAAACACCAGTATACTAACTTCTTTTGAAGTGCGTGAAATCATTAGTGTCAACAAAAACCACTGAAATGTTAGATTAAATATTATCACTAAGACTTAGAGGAAAGAATCATTCTTTGCCACAATATATCTGGAATTGTGCTTTGCAAACAATAAAAAAGTTGTATGTAACTTCTATCGTTTCAAACTGGCTAATTGCCTTTATCCCAAGCTCATCTTGTCCACTATAAAAAATAAGCAAAACAAAAACAAAAAAAATATGAAATATAACAAGTACTCCTTCAGAGAAAGGATCTGTATTATTTGTGATCAGAATAATGGAAGGAATTAATTTCTGTTTCTTGTAGCAATTACTTGGTTTTCTGCAGAATGCAATTTAAACATTTCTATCTCATAGAAAATAATGAATTTTTTAGGACAGTGTATGTCTTATCAGACCTTGTATAAGCACATCAAATACTGTACTCCTTGCAAATCATACAGAAAAGGTACCACACATGAGGATTAGAAGAAGAAAAAACAGAATATGACAAAGAAATGTTGGCATGAAAGTAAATGTGTATGTAAGATTTGACAAAAGAATCTATTTTACTAGCTATTCTGTAATGGATAAAAAAATAAAAGAATGCTCTAAAATGAATATAGTAGAAACATACTACAAGCTGGGAACAATCAAATCAGTCTTCCTTTAACATAAATCATACCTGTTCATAAAAGAACTATCCACTGCTAGGAAAAAAAAAAGTTGAAGGCTATAATGCCCAACAAAGGAAACACTAAGAAAATTAAAAAAAAAAACAGGAAAATTAAGGTCCTGATTTGAGAAGGGTAAACAAATATAACAGGTTGAATGTGGAGTTTATTAGTCAAAAAAATCTGCAACTAATTTCTAGGATTAAAGAATGCTGAATTTCACTCTGACTTACTCTGAAGAATAGGGAGAAAATGAGACTCTATTATTCATTTAAAATTTGTCCAATTTGAATTTCACTGACTATTCATTATATTTGCTTTGCATGGAAAATATTGAATAAAAATAATATTTTATTATTATTTTGGGCACAAATTTCAGAAATAAAAAACCATAATGTTTCTTTTCCTCCTCTTTTCATTAAAATATGCTTCCTATTTTTCTATTCTTATATAAAAATTTTCACTTTGCTGAACACATTCCCTCTTTAAACCTTTCACTCTAGTTTACATTACTTTTGTCTCTACATAAAATGCATACAATGAATTTCTTTGACTCTGTAGATGTTTGGCTATTGTTTCTGACACTTATTACAAAGTGTCATTTATGCATTGACACAAACAAATCTTTTAAGTTTTAATCTTATACTTTATTTCACACATAGGGAATATCAATAGATGTTATTTCACCAGAGAATTAGATTTTTTGAAATGTAAAGATTGTCTTAATGAAATCACTCCAACAAACAAAAAAACAAGTTTTCCATTTTTGTGTATTCCCACCACAACCACTACCACCACCACATTTATTTTTGGAAATAAAATATATTATGACTTTCTTTCTTAATCTACCTATTGCAAAGTTATAAACATGGTAAAACAACCTTAGCTCTGAATTCTTTTTTTTTTCAATGAACTTTGGATTAACTTCATCTGTTAGCAATATTTACAAGAAGAGAATTTAGTGTGAGGTTTAATGTTCTTTTTGAAAAGATTCACACACTAGCCCAGCTTCATCAATATATTCCCACCATGCTTTGCAAATGATTTGGTACTTACATCAAAGAATGTCAACAACAAGTTCAAATTTCAAACAGTTAAAGAACAGAAAAGAAATGAACATTTCTATTCTTAATACTCCATGTCAGGTTCCAAAGGTGGGGAAAGAAGCAATATCCATAGGCCTTCAGTTTTCAAATACTATATCTTTTCTTTGAATCAGAGAGAGCTAGGACTTGTTGGGATAAAAGGGAAAATGTAGAATACAAGTAACTAATGAATGAAATTTAATTGGATTCAATAAAAATAAATTTTAAAGGTAATCATTTCTCTGAAAAAGGATATATTTAAGATAGGCATTATTTTATCTTAAGTTTTGGAATAAAAGTATGTTAGAGCTGTACAGGGTTTCTACCTGCTCATTCCAGTCTATTTATTTATGGAAAATAAAAATCAAATTTTAATCACCTTATCACTGTTTGCCTGTTTGTATTAAATAATAGATCTTAATCCTATGACTAGTTTAAAAGTTAAAAATTAAAAATTTTCATTGCAAAAATCAAGTATAGTTGTAGGTCAAACTTACTCTTAATAACAATAAAATGTTCTCGTAGACTTTAGATCCATGAGAAAGTTCACAGACTTTTAAGTGAAAGAGTAACACTAACTTAAAATTATTTATATTGACAAGAGAAATTACATCCATATTATGGGTACATTATTATGATATTTCTGAGCTTTATGGCACTTTTACTCCAAAGAGAATAAAGGTATGCTCAGAATGTGTTTACATCAGGAAATACATATGTATACAAATAGTTTAAATATAAAAATACTTTCCCTAAAAACAGTCTGCGACAGCAGAGAATTCCTTTACTCTACATCAGAGCCATGTGTAGAGAATTATCCTTTTCCCTTGCCTCCTACATTTTCATCCCCACGCATGGCTTCTTGTTCTGTTCTTCTTTAGCGAAATTATTCATATAAGCTGTTACCCTCACAACTAAGGAAACTAGGAAGAAGTAAGGAATTTATACATATGAATATCAAGTATTATTCATTTCATAACACAAAATTACAGGATCATATAAATCTGCAAAAATAATCCAGATGTACACTGAAGCTAAAGAAAGAACTATAAAAAGACTATAAATGAATCATAAAATTCAATTAGAAATTTTGCTGTGTGATTTATTTTCTAATGTTGAAGACCAAGAATAAAATGCAAATCATTTATTCTTGCAGAGAAATATAGAACTCTTTTAAACATATGACTACATCATTATTCTATAACAAGTATGTTTAAAATAAATACCACAGTTAAAGTCTCACTTCCACAACTCCAAATCATTGTGAGGAATTAATAGTTATTGAAGGCATAATAAGGCCAGTTATTTTTTGCCAAAGTATAGCAATACAAAATAGGTCAAAATTTGGAAATAAAAAGGAAGTCAGAATAGCATTTCTCCAATAGGAAAATATATATAAAATAAAATATAAACTATTTATAACTAAAACTTTCCCTTGACATTAGTATAAGTTTGTATGTCATATTGATTGATGAACATTTTAGAAAAGAATTTAAGGAATATATAATTAATTATTTTGAAGAATTACAGAGATTAAACATATTTGAGATTTTCTGGAACAAAAGTAGATATAATCAAATAAGTAAATAACAAACTAGCTAATTTTGTTGTTGTTTTTGGTGTTCTGGACCATTTGTTTCTTAAGGTTGATGGCAAATATTTATTAACTGTTTATTATATTTCAGATACGGTACTAAGTACTAGAGAAAAAATATAATCAAAAGAGAAAGACTAGGGGCAGCTGGGTATCTCAGTGGAGTGAGAGTCGGGCCTAGAGACAGGAGGTCCTAGGTTCAAACCCGGCCTCAGCCACTTCCCAGCTGTGTGACCCTGGGCAGGTCACTTGACCCCCATTGCCCACCCTTACCACTCTTCCACCTATGAGACAATACACGGAAAAGAACAAGGGTTTAAAAAAAAAAAAGAAAAAGACTTTTAATGTTGTGGAAAGTTTAAAGAGGAAAGGAAAGAAAAGATTCATTGATATGCCATCTCTCTTCATCAATTGTCAATGGAAACTCATTTTAACTTAAACACAGGAATTCTTATAAAATACTGAGAAATTAATTGGCAAATCTATTTTTTTAGTGTTTACTATGTACCAAGGATTGTGCTCAAATAAAAACAATAGGCAATATGATTTTTAGTCTATTAATTTATTTTAACATTGTTTCCTTTTAAATGTTGTTTCTTATATTTTTCCTTCCCCTGCTTTCCCCCACCAACTGAGAAGACAATCAATCTTATCAGTTATAAATGTGAAATCATACAAAACATATTTCCATATTAGCCTTATTTCAGAAAAATAAAATGAGAAAATTATAGTTCAGGTTGCATACAGAGTCCTCCAGTTCTCTGCCTGCAGACTGATAGCATCTTCTCATTATTGGTTCCTTTGGAATTGTCTTAGATCACTCTATGGATAAGAATAGTCAAGTCTTTCACAGTTGATTATTATAACATATTTTTTTGTTCACAATAATCTCCCAGGACTTCTTACTTTACTTTGCCTCAGTACATATCGATGTATGATTTTTTTCTGAAACCATCCCCCCTCTTCCTCATTTCTTATAGCACAATAGTCCTCCATCATAATCATGCAACAATTTGTTCTGTCAATTCCCAACTGATTAGCATCTCCTTAATATCCAATTCTTTGTCACCACAAAAAGAGCTACAAACATTATTTCTGTACATATAGGCAACAATGACAGCACCAGTCAGTGAAGTGGCAGTGGCAGTAGCAGAGGCAGATCATGTGCCATATGGCAAAGTAAGAAACACAGGAAACTTGCCAACCATCCTCCAAATAACCAAAGAAGTACATAAATGCCTCAAAATGAATACTAGAATGTCAGAACAATGTGGAGAGATAGCAAGGAGGACTCATTTCACTGTGCTATGAGGAGGGAGCACTTAATAAACCATAGTAGAACCATTACACAACATAGCACAAGCAGCAGAAGAAAAAGAACAGCTAGTTTAGCCCAGCCTAAACAGGGTAAGTTTGGAAACCAATCAATATAGAAGAAACAGCAGTTAGAGGAAAAGGAGCCTGCATAGTCCAGCCAGAACAGAGGCCAAGTATGAACCAGGACAAGCAACAGGGGGAGGAACTCAGCCCAACAAGGTCTAGTCTCAGCAGGAATAGTCAGAACCCAGCTCAAACCAGTGAAACCAAACAACTGCAAACCTCCACGGAGAAGACAAATCAGGCCACCCCTGCAGAGAGCCCAAGACTGCTGGCCCAATCCCAGGCACAATACAAGTGCTGGACAGTATGCCCTCCAACCTAGGAATGGAGTTAAGCTTCAGAATTTAGACAAAATCAAGGGAAAAATAAAGAGAGAGAAGACCAAAATACATGTTCAGAAAAGGACAGCAATACAAAAATGAGAACATGTGAAGACTCAAAGTGTCAAGGCCAAAATGAATAGGAATATCTATAGATAGAGATAAAAGAATAAGTAGAATATGATGTGATTTTTTTAAAGCAAAGGAA
Source organism: Gracilinanus agilis (assembly GCF_016433145.1). NCBI lineage: Eukaryota > Metazoa > Chordata > Mammalia > Didelphimorphia > Didelphidae > Gracilinanus > Gracilinanus agilis. Next base: position 153,802,973 of record NC_058135.1, read on the forward strand.
AATAAAGCAATAAACTACAAAAAGAGAAAAGGAGATAAAGTTGGGGATAAATTATCTTATATGAAGAGGCATGAAAGACTCAATATAGTGGAAAGGAAGATTAAAGATTAAACGATGGCTGGCAATGATTAAACCTTCCTTTCACTGGAATTGACACAGTGAGAATAACATCCTTACTCAGATATATTTCCAACAGGAAGTTAAGAAGAGGAGGGGGAAGAAAAAAGGAAGAGAAAAAAGGAAGGGGGAATGCTAATAAAAACTATTTGTGAACAAGGGAAGACTTAAAGGAAAGAAAGAAAAGTATAAACGGGGGTAAAATAAAATGGAGGGAAGCACAGGGTTAGTAATCATAACTCTGAATGTGAATGGGGTGAATTCATCCTTAAAATGGAAGAAGACAGCAGAGTGGATTAAAAATCACAATCCCACAATATACTTTCAATAAGAAATTCATTTAAAACAGGAAGACACACATGGAGTAAACATAAATGGCTTAAGCAAAATCTATTAGAATTCAGTAAAAGTTAAAAAAGTAGGGGCAGTAATTGTGATCTCAGAGAAAGCAACAATGAAAATTGACTTAATTAAAAGCTATAAGGAAAGAAATTACTTGTTGAAAAAAGTAACCATGGACAATGAAATAATATCAATATTAAACATATATGCATCAAATAGCACAGTATCCAAATTCCTAAAGGAGATGCCAGGGCCTGGTGTATTCACAAGTGAATTCTATCAAACATTCAAAGAGCAACTAATCCCAATACTATACAAATTATTTGATATAATAAGCAAAGAACGAGTTCTACCAAATTTCTTTTATGACACAAATATGGTACTGATTCCAAAGCCAGGTAGATCAAAAACAGAGAAAGAAAACTACAGACCAATCTCCCTAATGAACATAGATGCAAAAATCTTAAATAGAATACTAGCAAAGAGACTCCAGCAAGTAATCAAGAGGATTATCCACCATGATCAGGTGGGATTTATACAGGAATACAAGGATGGTACAACATTAAGAAAACTATCCACATAATTGTCCATATCAACAATCTAACAAACAAAAATCACATGATTATCTCAATAGATGCTGAAAAAGCCTTTGACAAAATACAGCACCCATTCCTATTGAATGTATTCAAAGGAATAATAAACTGGAAGAATTCCATGTGAACTGGAAAGACCTCGAGGAATTGATGCAGAGTGAAAGGAGCAGAGCCAGAAGAACATTGTACACAGAGACCAATACACTGTGGTAAAATAGAATGTAATGGACTTCTATACTAGCAGCAATGCAATGGCCCAGGACAATTCTGAGGGTTTGTGGAAAAGAAAGCTACCCACATTCAGAGGAAGAACTGCAAGAGTGGGAACACAGAAGAAAAGCAACTGCTCAAACCCATGGGTTGAAGGGGACATGATTGGGGATGTAGACTCGGAACTACCACACCAATGCAACTATCAACAATTTGGAAATAGGTCTTGATCAATGACACATGTTAAAAGCAGTGGAAATGTGGATCGCTATGGGGGGAGGGGAGGTTGGAGGTGGTGAAGGGGAAAGTAAGAGCATGAATCATGTAACCATGTTAACTTTTCTAAAAAATAATAATTATTAAATGTTTTAAAAAAAAGAAAAAATAAAACAAAATCATCCTAAAAAATTCCTAAATAAGAAACTACATCATTAATAAGTGGAAATAGACAATAAACTCAAATAATAGAGGACTTTAACCTTACCCTCTCAGAATTATATAAATTGGAAGCCAAAATTTAAACAAGAACTAAATTAAGGAGGTAAATTTCATTTTAGAAAAGTTAGATTTGATAGAGCTCTGGAGAAAACTGAATGGGAATAAAAAAGAATATACCTTTTTTTTTTTCAGCAGTAAATATACCTTCAAAAAAGTTGATCATATAAGAGGACATAAAAGCCTCAAAACCAAAGGAATAAATGAGAAATATTAAATGCATCCTTTTCAGATGATGATGATATCTAATTTATACTGAACAAAGGCTTGGAAAAATAAAGACTAAAATTCATTTGGAAAATAAATAATCTTATATTGAAAAATGAGTGGATCAAAGAACATATTATAGAAACAATCAGCACTTTCATTAAGGAGAATTAAATCAAGGAGATAGTATATCAAAGTCTTTAGGATACAGCCAAAGATTTAATTTTGGGAAGATATATATCTAAATGATTACATCAATTAAGCTGAGAAAAAGAAGATTTGTGAATCGGGTATACAACTAAAAAACTAGAAAAAGAACAAAATCCCCTAATTCAACACCAAAATATAAATGCTGAAAATAAGAACAGAGATTATTAAAATCAAAAGTAAGAAAACAAAAGAACTAATAAATATGAAGTCGGGTTTATGGTGAAAAAATCAACAAAATAGATCAACCATTGATTAATTTGACCAAAACATAACAATACAATCAAATCATCAGTATTAAAAATGAAAATATTGAGATTACAACCAATGAAGAAGAAACTAAAGCAATTATTAGGAGTAATTTTGCTCAGTTATATGTCAATAAATGAGATAATATAAATGAAATCAATGAATATTTAAAGAAAAATCAATGCCCAAATTAACAGAAGAGTAATTGTAATACAACCTCCCAAACAGCTATCAAACTGTGAATACCCTTTGGTCTTGAAATACCACTACTAGATTTGTATCCCAAATAACTTAAAGATATAGGAAATGAATCTTTATGTACATAAATATTTATAGCAATTCTTTTTGTAGTAGCAAAGAAATGGAAATTGAAGATATGTCCATGAATTGAGGAATGGCTGAACAAGTTATAGTATATGCTTGTACTGTAATATTATTGTGCCATAAGAAATAACAAAGAACATCACAAAAAATATTGGACTTAAATGAAATAATCTTAAGTGGAGTGAGTATAAACAACATAATGGTGTACATAGTAACAACAATAAGGTATGATGAGCACTGTGAATGACTTAATTTTTATCAACAAGGCAAGGATCTAGAACAGTTCCAAGAGACTTGAAACAAAACAAAACAAAATAAAATAAAAATGATTTCCATCATCACAGAAGCAAAAGAGACCAAATACAAATACAACATTCTATACTTTACTTTATTTCCTCCATAAATTTCTCTAGTGTTAGAGATTTTTATTTATTTCACATTATGACAAGAATAGAATTATGTCTTATATGATAACATATGTACAATCTATATCATATCACTTGCCTTCTTAGGGAGGAGGAAAGAATAAGAAAGAAAGGTAAAACACGGGTCGCAAATTATCAGTACACAAATGTTAACACATTGTATTAACATATTATCTAGAAAATTGTTTAAAATTATGTAATAAAATTTTAAAAAATGAAAATTCACTTGGAAAAGATATCAGATAGTTTGAAGATATAGTGGTATTATTTCATGATATAATTAAAACAATAGATAGAAAAAAAGCCTTCGAAGAGTTAGCTGTGAGATTCACCTATGCCAGATGATCTTGAAAACAAATTATAGCTGTAATTTAGGGAATAAATATATATAAAATGAAACAACTGGACCCACGTTTCCTTAGTCAGCTATTTCTACCATCAAGGAAAATGGAACTATTGAGTCTTAGGAGGTGAAAATGACACCTAGGAAAACTGAGAAATGATGAAGAGATGAATGTGACTAAAATGAAAATAAAGGGAATTTATGTTGGAAGGAAAATAACAAACATCCTTCAGCAACTGATATTCAAGGTATCTTGGAGAATGAAAGATATTAAGAGGGTGGAAAAGATGAGAGGTAAACAAAAAAATGTAGAGCTAGAAGAAATCTTAGATGGCAGCTTATCTAATTTCCTTATATTCTAAGGAGAGGAAAGCAAGTCCTTGAAAAGCTAAATGATCTTCCCAAGTTTATATAAATAATAAATATTATAACCAATATTCAAATCTAGGTGCTCTGGTTAGAAAGTCAGTGATCATTTCAGTGAACCATTCTGGCATTAACTTATAGAAGACATCATGAAGTATTTATTTATGAAGCTACTTTCTAAAGATTACATGAACTTTATAAGAATGCTCCTTGAATCAGGCATCATTTGTCTTTTATATATTAATTTCAATGGACATAATACACCTTTGATCATACCAGTGGAAAAAAAAAAGTATAGGAAACACAAGATCTTCATATTTATTGCTTATTGATCAAAAATAATTCATTTGACTTGGTAGTAAAAAAAATGCTGACAGAAATGTTTTTTTTCTGAAACTATCCTATTTATATTCTAAACTCATGATTCATTGATAGATGTAACAAAATAAGCAATTTAGTAATAGCAAAAACACGAACAATAATGAGAATTTATATAGAGTTTCAAGGTCTGCAAGTTCTTTATGTAGCAATCCAGGTATACATTAATCGTGATATTATTTTAAAAAGTATTCAAAACTTAACTCTTATACTGCTAATGATTGATCTCTGCAATCTTGAGTCAAATTGAATGTTGACCTTGCCAAATCCCTAGCCCTTCCCTAAGGCTACACCCCAGAAGAGAGTCAGTTATCTCAGTCTCCTTACTTTTCCTTCAATGATCAATTAATATAGGTATCAAACATCAGTAGATGCCTTAGGCCATATCCACCCTGGATCCTGATCTTAACTCTACCTATTGTTTCAGGTTTTGGTAATTTGCATTTTATGATGATTACCTCATAATGTTAATGTATCAGGCCACCAGCCTCTCCCCTTCCCTCCATACTGTTGTAACCCCAATAAAAGTGACAAGACATCAGTTGGCAAGAGAGCTCTCAACCATCAGAGCTCCTAACCATGACACTCTTGACCATCAGAGCTTACTTGCTGTCTGTCTACCTTATGCCAAAACTTTCTGTGTCTGTGTGTCTTCATTCTCGCCTTATGTTCTCTTTCCATTAATCCTTAACCCGTAACCCATTTTCACTCAGTCCTTGGTTCCCCTTTCTGAGTATCCAACCCACTAGGAATCTTCGTGAAGCTGCTGGACGGCTTCACTTTACAACTAAAATTTCATTTTATTCTCACAACAATGTTGGGAGGTAGGTGTTATGCATTTTACCAGTGAAAAAAATGAACAACAATGATTTTGATTTACATCAAGTTATGTAATGTTTGAACCGAGATATGAAACCAGGTTTTCCTGACTCCAGGTACATTGTTGTATATGCTATGCCACTAATAATACATTTTAACATATCAATATTAAACAAGAATGGGGATAAGAATGGAAAAATTTTGATACTTTATTTTTATAAATGTGGCATAGTTCTCCACATGCTCCTCTTTGATTATAATATTGTATTCATTTTGCTAGGAATTGTAATACTATTGTCTTCTCAGTAAAGCCTCACTCAAATGAGATTGATGTAGTAATTTATATAGGAAAAAGTAGATTGAACAAACTTGGCATGAATCCATGACTTAGTAATAAGATATAACAATTATCTGGGAAATTGTGAAATGTCTCCCTCCATAACTAGACTACTGTGGAACAACCTAGAGATGAATGGGGTCTAGTAGTTATTTGAATTTCAAAAGTCCACACAAACTCAGTAAGTCAAAAATTTAAGTGTGATCTAATCAAGAGATAAGGAAGGAAATTATATCATGGTAAAAGGCACCATAGACAATGAAACAATACCAATATGAAATATATACACATCAAATGGCATAACAACAACATACTTAAAGGAAAAGTTACATGAGTTATACGAAGAAATAGATAGTAAAAGTGAGAGACATTAACTTTTCCCTCTTAGAAGCAGATAAAACCAATTAAAAAAACAAGAAAGAAATTCAGAAGGTAAATAGAACTCTAGAGAAGTTGGATATAATACACCTCTGGAGAAGAGTGATTTGCAATGGAAAGGAGACAGCATATCAAAATTTATGGGATGCAGCCAAAGTTGTACTTAAGAGGAAATTCATATCTATTAATTCTTACATCAGTAAAATAGAGAAAAAGCAGGTCAATGAATTGGGCATACAACTTAAAAAACTAAAAAAAGAACAAAATAAAAATCCTGAATTAAACACCAAATTAGAAATCCTAAAAATTGAGGGAGAGATTAATAAAATTGAAAGTAAGAGAAGCCAGTAAGGCAGCAGCTAAAGTGACCAATGAACTAACCAATTGCCATTCAGGTAGCAGTAGCAGGAGCAGATTAATATAAAGGGAAGAGTAAGCCTAATCAATAGATCTGTCAGGCAATTAACATTTCTTAAGGAAATGCTATGTGCCAGTTGCTATGCTAAATGCTAAGTTTACAAAAAAGAGGCAAAATATAATACTCATCCACAATTGTAAATCTACAATTTAATGGAGGAGACAATATTCAAAAAAATATGTATACAAGGAAAGCTATATGCACAGTTGAAAATGTCAGCGAATGCACAACTGATAATTATAACTCTGAATGTGAATGAGATGAACGAGCTCATAAAACAGAAGAAAATAGCAGAGTGGGTTAGAAACCAAAATCCTACCATATGTTGTCTACAAGAAACACATATGAGGCGGGTAGACATACACAAGTTTAAGGTTAAGGGCTTGAGCAAAATCTTTTGGGCCTCAAATGAGAAAAAGAAGGCAGGAGTGGCTATTATGATTTCTCACAAGGCCAAAGTAAAAATAGATATGATTAAAAAAGACAGGGAAGGTCATTACATCCTGATTAAAGGCAGTGTAAACAATGAGGAAATAACACTGCTCAATATGTATGCACCAAGTGGCATAGCATCCAAATTCTTAAAGGAGAAACTGGCAGAGCTCAAGAAGGAAATAGATAGTAAAATCATATTAGTAGGAGATCTAAATAGTCCTCTTTCAGATCTAGATAAATCAAACAAAAAATAAATAAGAAAGAGGTAAGATAGGTGAATGAAGTCCTAGAAAAATTAGATTTAATTGATATGTGGAGAAAAATAAATAGGGACAAAAAGGAATACACCTTCTTTTCAGCTACACATGGTACATTCTCAAAGATTGACCATGTAATAGGGCATAGAAACATTGCAAACAAATGCAAAAGAGCAGAAATAATAAATGTAACCTTCTCAGATCATAATGCAATAAAGATAATAATTAGTAAGGGCACCTGGACAGGCAAATCAAAAACTAATTGGAAATTAAATAATATGATTCTCCAAAACCAATTTGTCAAAGAAGAAATCATAGAAACAATCAATAATTTCATTGAAGAGATTGACAATGATGAAACATTCTACCAAACTCTGTGGGATGTGGCCAAGGCAGTACTCAGGGGGAAATTTATATCTTTGAGTGCATATATTAACAAATAAAGGAGGGCAGAGAGTTCTGGTAAGATGGCGGCATAGAGGGAACGAATCTTAAAACCTCCTCACCCTTACACACGGAGATAGAAAACAATGTGCTTCCAGAAGAAAGAGGACCGAATTTAAGAATGGGACAGAGCAGGGGAAACCCTACTGCAGCACAACTAAAGAGGTACGCCAAGAAAAAGGTTTCAATACTTGAACTGTCGGGACTGAGGGTGTAGAAGGGGAATCCCAGGATCCCAAGGTGCCTCCCCCACATGGTGTGCAGAGTCTCCACTGCCGGGGAAATCTCAGGGCTGGTGGGTGCACCGGTCAGGAGAGAGGGCCTTGCTAGCATAGGACTCAGGGAGTCAAACACAAACACTGGAGAGGTGACTGGAGGAGAAAACCAGAGAAACACAGCAAAAATGCCCAGAATATGGTAGCTTAGAGAGAGCCAAACCCCAGAGCACAGACAGCTTGGCTTCCTCATACTGAGACAGAGAACAAAGGGTTTCAAGAGGAAAGAAAACCAGATCAAACACAGTGGATAGCACAGGGGGAACCCACTGCTGGAGAGTTCAGTTCAGCAAAAAAATTCTCCTTCTTGTCACCCCACCTTTTTTGGGTTTTCTTTGTTTGTTTGTTTTTCCCTCCCATCAAGGCTTTGAGGTTTTAGCCTCAGGGCAGACTAATCCAATCCATACAGATTTAATCCCAACAATTGGACAGACAAGAAGTCTTCCAAGGATAGAGAAAGTAATTTACCCCTGGGGGGAAGATCTTTCATCAAAGATCATTAAATACATCTGCTCAAGTTAGCAGAATAAGGAAGGGGGAAAAAATGAGCAAGCAACAGAAAAAGAGAAAAGAAATGACAATTGACAGCTTCTTTCAAGGAAGTGAAAAGAGAGCAAATGAAACAGAAATAGAAGAAGAGGAAGTAGTTCCAGTGAACTGGACACAGGCTTTGGAAGATCTCAAAATTCAATTAACTCAAGAATTTAAAACTCAATTAATTCAAGAACTTCAGGAACTCAAAAAACAATAAAGAGAGGCTGAAGACAATTTGAAAAAGGAAATACATGAGCTAAAACAAGAAAATAAAGTATTAAAAGCCAGAATTGGCCAGCTTGAAAATGAAGCATAGAAGGCAAAAAGATGATTTACAAAGAAAATTGGACCAGAAAGAGAAGAATGACCAAAAAGCCAGGGATGAAATTCAGTCTTTAAAAAAAAACAGAACTCAACAACTAGAAGAAAATGACTTCACAAGGCAGCAAGAATATATTAAACAAAATAAAAAACATGAAAAATTTTAGGAGAATATGAAACACCTCATTGATTCAACCAAAGATCTGGAGAACAGAGCTAGGAGAGATAACTTAAGAATTATTGGTTTACCAGAACATCATGATAAAAGAAAAAGTTTAGATAGCATTTTACAAGAAATTATCAGATAAAATTGCCTAGAAATTCTTGAATAAGAAGGAAAAGTGGAAATTGACAGGATCCATAGATCACCTCCTACATTTAATCCACAACTGACAACTTCCAGGAATATTATAGCCAAATTCAAAAAATATTACAAGCTGCTAAAAAGAAGTCATTCAGATATCAGGGAACCACAGTTAGAATAACACAGGATCTGGCTGCATCTACAATGAAGGACTGGAAGGCATGGAACACAATATTCAGGAAAGCAAGAGAACTGGGGCTACAACCAAGAATCAACTATCCAGCAAGACTAACTATATTATTGCAGGGGAAAGTATGGTAATTCAATAAAATTGAGGACTTCCAAACATTCATCAAGAAAAAACCGGACTTAAACAGAGAGTTTGCTGCCCAAACCCAGAACTCAAGAGAATCACCATAAGGTAATTAAGAGAAAGAGGGGAGGAGAAAAAAATTCTTTTCTTTAAGGGACACAACAAATTCAATCAATTTATATCCCAAGAAGAAAAGAAGGTATTGGCAAATATTAAAAATTATTATTACCAACAGGGTAACTAGAAGAAGTTTACATAGAGGGAACAGGGACTAACTGTATAGGATGAAATGTCAAGAGATATATATATATACATATATATATATATATGTATGTATGTACGTATAAATATATACAAAACTAGGGGGGAAGAAGATAACAATAAGAAAAAAGGAAAGCAAACAAAAAGGATTAAATTTATATTCCTTAAAGAAGAACATGGGATCAACAGAGGAAAAATAACAATACATTGTAAGGGTAAAGAGGTTAGAGAGAGGGAATATTCAATACTTAATTGCATTGAAATCAACTTAGAGAAGAACAATCAGATCCACAGGGGCAGAAAATTGATTCATGCCCTATAGAGAAGTAGAAGGGTAACAAAGGGACTGGTGAGGAGGGAAGGGAGGGCAAGGGCTTAGGGGGGAGCACCTCATGGTTTTAAAGAACAATAAGAGGGGAATAAGAAGGGAGGGGGGAGAAAGGGAAGTACAACAAGGAAGGGGATTATAGGAACTGATTAAAAAGAAAACACTGGTATAGAATGAAACAGTGAAAGAAGAAAGAACAGGACTAGGAGAATCAAAATATCTGGGAATGCAGAGTTGATAATTATAACTCTGAATGTGAATGGGATGAACTCACCCATAAAATGGAAGCAAATAGCAGATTGGATTAGAAACCAAAACCCAACCATATGTTGTTTACAAGAAACACATAGTAGACAGACAGACAGACATAGAATGAAAATGAGAGGATGGACCAAAATCTTTTGGGCTTCAAATGAGAATAAGAAGGCAGGGGTGGCTATCATCATCTCTGACAGAGCCAAAGTAAAAATAGATAAGGTTAAAAGAGATAGGGAAGGTTACTACATCCTAATAAAAGGCAGTATAAACAATGAAGAAATATCAGTACTCAATATGTATGCTCCAAATGGAATAGCTTCCAAATTTCTAAAGGAGAAGCTAGTGGAGCTCAAGGATCAAATAGATAGCAAAACCATACTAGTGGGGGAACTGAACCTTCCCCTATCAGATCTAGATTAATCAAACCAAAAAATAAATAAGAAAGAGATAAGAGAGGTGAACAAAACCCTAGGAAAATTTGAGTTAATAGATATTTGGAGAAATATAAATAGAAACAAAAAGGAATACACATTCTTATCAGCAGCACATGGAACATTCACAAAAATAGACCATGTAATAGGGCACAGAAACATGGCAAACAAATGCAAAAAAGCAGAAATAATAAATGTAATCTTCTCAGATCATAATGCAATAAAAATAGTTATTAGTAAGAATACATGGAGAGGCCAACCAAAAACTAATTGGAAATTAAATAATATGATTCTCCAAAATAATTTAGTGAAAGAACAATCACAGAAACAATAATTTCATTGAAGACAATGACAATGATGAGACATCTTACCCAAACTTATGGAATGCAGCCAAAGCAGTTCTAATAGGAAAATTTATATCACTGAGTACATATATTAACAAATTAGGGAGGGCAGAGGTTAATGAATTGGGCACGCAACTTAAAAAACTAGAAAATTCTGGGGGCCAGCCTCTATATGTTTTTGGGGTCCTGAGTGGCGTTGGTGGCATAGGATGGTTAAGGCAGGAGAAAGAAAATGAGAACAACTAGACTAGTGGTTAGCCCATGCTGTTCTGAATTCTGTGGGCTTGGGAGTTTATTATATACTGATTTCAAACAAAGAACACAAAAAAGAGTCACAGCTGTGAAGGGGTAACAAATCACGCATAACCCATTGAAGTCTAAAGAGTAAAGGTGCAAAGACAAATGGCCAAATTCCAACCACCAATTTAATAGGGGATAACTCTGGGAGCAGAAATACCCCATGGAGATGCTTACCAATTGAGTCCTGCTAAAGACACCAGTTCTAATCTAAGTATGCAATGTTATCTAAGTAATGTTTGTTAGAATTCAGGCTTCTTAATTATCAAGAAGAGGAATCATCAACTCAGTAGATGCTGGTCTGCCACTTCAAAGCTCACCAATAAAAATTCTAAGAAAGGGTGGGATTTAAAACTGAGTCCAAAGAGGAGCCTCAGATTTTTATCTTAGATGGCCCATTCTGTCTGCTACCTGACATGCAGTGCAGAAAAATCATACACACAGTTTTACTTGTCGATGATTTTGTAATGGGATCCAGATAAAATATCTGTTACAGACTCTGTTTCTCTAAATGACTCCTAATAGCCTCTTGGAGGGATCAAGCTGTCTTTGGATTAACCTACCTGCTGGTACCAGAGATTTTCGGAGTTCAGCTGACCAGAACCAAACACAAAGACTGCCTCAGCCTGGATTGGTCACCTAAGGAATCCAGATAACAGGCCCTAAATTTGATCCTATTTCTCCAATGGCTTTCTACATCCAAAGGCTCTCAACAGAAAATGGACAAATTAAAAAACCTCAGATGAAAACTAAATTAGAAATAATAAAACTCAAAGGAGAAATTAATAAAATTGAAAGTAAAAGAACCATTGAATTAATAAATAAGACCAGAAGCTGGTATTTTGAAAAAACAGATAAAAGTGACAAAGTATTGGTTAATCTAATTTAAAAAAGGAAAGAAGAAAACCAAATTAATAGTATCAAAGATAAAAAGGAGACCTCACCTCTAATGAAGAGGAAGTTAAGGCAATCATTAAAAACTATTTTGCCCAATTATATAGCAATAAATTTAACAATCTAGGTGATATGGATGAATATTTGCAAAAATATAAATTGCCTATATTAACAGCAGAAGAAATAGAATACTTAAATAATCCAAAATCAGAAAAAGAAATTGAACAGGCCATTAAAGAACTCCCTAAGAAAAAATCACCACAGCCTGATGGATTCACAAGTGAATTCTATCATACATTCAAAGAGCAACTAATCCCAATACTATACAAATTATTTGATATGATAAGCAAAGAAGGAATCTTACCTGGTGGAGTTGTGAACTGATCCAACCATTCTGGAGGGCAATTTGGAACTATGCCCAAAGTGCTATAAAAGAATGCCTGCCCATTGATCCAGCCATACCATTGCTGGGTTTGTACCCCAAAGAGATCATAGATAAACAGACTTGCAGGAAAATATTCATAGCAGAGCTCTTTGCGGTGGCAAAAATATGGAAAGCAAAGGTATGCCCTTCAATTGGGGAATGGCTGAACAAATTGTGGTATATGTTGGTGATGGAATACTATTGTGCTCAAAGGAATAATAAACTGGAGGAATTCCATGTGAACTGGAAAGACCTCCAGGAATTGATGCAGAATGAAAGGAGCAGAGCCAGAAGAACATTGTACACAGAGACTGATATATTATGGTAAAATCGAATGTAATGGACATCTGTACTAGCAGCAATGCAATGACCCAAGACAATTCTGAGGGATTTACGGAAAGGAACACTCTCCACATTCAGAGGAAGAACAGTAGGAGTAGAAACACAGAAGAAAAACAACTGCGTAGACACTTGGGTTGATGAGGACATGATTGGGGGTGTAGACCTGAAAAGACCACATCCATGTAACTATCAATAATGTGTAAGTAAGTCTTGACTGACCACACCAGTGGAAATGCAAATTAGCTACAGCGGGGGGAGGGGGTGAGTAGGGGATATGGGGGGTGAAGGGGGTGAAGGGTAAAGTAAAAACATGACTTATGTAACCAGAGAAATTTTTTCTAAAAATAAAAATTATTTTAAAAGTGCCAAAAAAAAATTAAGGGAGAAATTAATAAAATTGAAAGTAAAAGGACTATTGAATTAATAAATAAGACTAGAAGCTGGTATTTTGAAAAAAACAGATAAAATAGACAAAGTACTGGTCAATCTAATAAAAAAAAGGAAAGAAGAAAACCAAATTGACAGCATCAAAGATGAAAAGGGAGAAGGGGAAATTAAGGCAATCATTAAAAACTATTTTGCCCAATTATATGACAAAAATATAACAATCTAGGAGATATGGATAAATATTTACAAAAATATAAATTGCCTAGATTAACAGCAGAAGAAATAGAATACCTAAATAACCCCATATCAGAAAAAGAAATTTCCAAGTATTTGCACAGAAAAGATCAGAACTAAATGGAAAGTTTGATATCCAACCACAAAAATCAAGAGAAACATGAAAAGGTAAATAAGAAACAGAGAGGAAAAAATAAAACTCATAATTTTTAAATTTTCCTTTTTAAGGGACTCAGTAAGATCTAATTATCTGTATTCCTATGTGGAGAAATGCTATGTATAATTCTCTGTACTGAACTCTATTCACTATTATAGTAATCAGAAGAATAATTCATAGGGAGAGGACAGAATACTAAGTGGTCTAAGATGATATGGGGGGAGGTAAAAAGAGGGTGAATAGCAGGGGACACCAAGAGAAACTTGAGAGAATAAGAAAAATAGGATATTCTATTACACACAAAGAGGGCATGGGAAGGGGAGGGTACAAATACTATTATAAGAAGGAGAAAAAGAGAGCATTAAGAGGTAATATTTAAACCTTACTCTCAGTGTAATGGACCCGGAGAGGGAAGAGTAGCTATATTATCCATTGGGATATAAAACTCTATTTAACCCTACTGAGAAAGTCAGAAGGGATAAACCAAGGGGAGCAGGGGAGTGGGAAGGTCAAAAAAGGGAGGGGAGAAGTAGGGGGAGGGAATTCATTAGGCCTTTTAAAAATAAAAAGAGGGTGATAAAAAGGGAGGGAGTAGAAAGGGAAGTTAATAACGGGAGGGGATAAGGGATACCAGCTTACAGCAAACCACTGATTTAAAAGGAAATAATTTAAGAAGAAGGGGTAGGAATAGGGGAGGATACGAAATTGAACAAGCCATCAAAGAACTCCCTAAGAAAAAATCACCAGAACCTGATGGATCCACAAGTGAATTCTATCAGACATTCAAAGAGTAACTAATCCCAATACTATACAAATTATTTGCTATGATAAGCAAAGAAAGAGTCCTACCAATTTCCTTTTATGACACAAATATGGTACTGATTCCAAAGCCAGGGAGATCAAAAACAGAAAAAGAAAACTACAGACCAATCTCCCTAATGAATATAGATGCAAAAATCATATATACGATACTAGCAAAGAGACCACAGCAAGTAATTAAGAAGATCATCCACCATGATCAGGTGGGATTTATACCAGGAGTGCAAGGATGGTTCAATATTAGGAAAACCATCCACATAATTGACCATATTAACAGTCTAACAAACAAAAATCACATGATTATCTCAATAGATGCTGAAAAAGCCTTTGACGAAATACAGCACCCATTGCTACTGAAAATCCTGGAAAGTATAGGAATAGAAGGACCTTCCCTAAAAATAATAAACAGTATATACCTAAAACCATCAACAAACATCATATGCAATGGGGATAAATTAGAAGCCTTCCCAATAAGATCAGGAGTGAAACAAAGATGCCCATTATCACCTCTATTATTTAACATTGTACTAGAAACACTAGCAGTAGCAATTAGAGAAGAAAAAGAAATTGAAGGTATCAAAATAAGCAATGAGGAGACTAAGCTATCACTCTTTGCAGATGATATGATGGTCTACTTAAAAAATCCTAGAGAATCAACTAAGAAGCTGGTAGAAATAATCAACAACTTTAGCAAAGTTGCAGGATACAAAATAAATGCACATAAATCATCAGCATTTCTATATATTTCCAACACATCACATCAGCAAGAGGTAGAAAGAGAAACACCATTTAAAATCACCCTAGACAATATAAAATACTTGGGAATCTATGTACCAAAACCAACACAGGAATTATACGAAAACAACTACAAAACACTTTCCAGATAAATAAGACTGGATCTAAACAATTGGAAATTCATTGATTGCTCATGGGTAGGACGAGCTAACACAATAAAAATGACAATTCTACCCAAATTAATTTACCTATTTAGCGCCATACCTATCAAACTACCAAAAAAAACTTCTTTACTGAATTAGGAAAAACTATAACAAACTTCATATGGAATAACAAAAGATCAAGAATATCAAGGGAAATACTGAAAAAAAAATGTGAAGGAAGGGGGCCTAGCAGTACCAGATATTAAACTATACTATAAAGCAGCAGTCATCAAAACAATATGGTACTGGCTAAGAGATAGAGAGGAGGATCAATGGAATAGATTTGGGGTTAATGACATCAGCAAGACAGTGTATGATAAACCCAAAGAGCCCAACTTTTGGGACATGAATCCACTATTTGACAAAAACTGCTGGGAAATTTGGAAAACAATATGGGATATATTAGGTTTAGATAAAAATCTCACACCCTACACCAAGATAAATTCAGAATGGGTGAATGACTTGAATATAAAGAGGGAAACTATAAACAAGTTAAGTGAACACAAAATAGTATACTTGTCAGATCTCTGGGAAAGGAAAGATTTTAAAACCAAGTAAGGGTTAGAGAAAATTACAAAATGTAAATTAAATGGTTTTGATTATATTAAACTAAAAAGCGTTTGTACAAACAAAAACAATGTAGTCAAAATCAGAAGGGAAACAACAAATTGGGAAAAATCTTT
The DNA here is from genome assembly GCF_016433145.1 of Gracilinanus agilis. Lineage (NCBI taxonomy): Eukaryota > Metazoa > Chordata > Mammalia > Didelphimorphia > Didelphidae > Gracilinanus > Gracilinanus agilis. The sequence goes on from NC_058135.1 coordinate 153,818,861, forward strand.
ATAACAAAAAACTCTGACAGGGGTCTAATTACTCAAATATACAAGGAGTTAAATCAATTGTATAAAAAATCAATCCATTCTCCAATTGATAAATGGGCAAGAGACATGAATGGGCAATTTTCAGGTAAAGAAATCAAAAGTATCAATAAGCACATGAGAAAGTGTTCTAAATCTCTAATAATTAGAGAAATGCAAATCAAAACAACTCTGAGGTATCACCTCACACCTAGCAGATTGGCTAAAATGAAAGAAGGGGAGAGTGATGAATGTTGGAAGGGATGTGGCAAAATTGGGACATTAATGCATTGTTTGTAGAGTTGTGAACTGATCCAACCATTTTGGCTGGCAATTTGGAACTATGCTCAAAGGGCTATAAAAGAATGCCTGCCCTTTGATCCAGCCATACCATTGTTAGGTTTGTACGCCAAAGAGATCATAAATAAACAGACTTGTATGAAAATATTTATAGCTGAGCTTTTTGTGGTGGCAAAAAACTGGAAAATGAGGGTATGTCCTTCAATTGGGGAATAGCTAAACAAACTGTGGTATATGCTAGTGATGGAATACTATTGTGCTAAAAGGAATAATAAACTGGAGAAATTTCAGGCGAACTGGAGAGACCTCCAGGAATTGATGCAGAGCGAAAGGAGCAGAGCCAGAAGAACATTGTACACAGAGACTGATATGCTATGGTAAAATCGAATATAATGGAATTCTGTACTAGCAGCAATGCAATGACCCAGGACAGCTCTGAGGGATTTAAGGTAAAGACTCTACCCAAATTCATAGGAAGGACTGCAGGAGAGGAAACATATAAGAAAAACAACTGCTTGAATGCATGGGTCGGGGTGGACATGATTGAGGATGTGGACTCGAAACTACCACACCAATGCAACTAACAACAATTTGGAAATTGGTCTTGATCAATGACACATGTTAAAACCAGTGGAAATGTGCATCGGCCATGGGTGGGGGGAGTGCAGGGGATGAAGGGGAAAGTAGGAGCATGAATTATGTAACCATGTTAAAAATGAATATTAATAAATGTTTAAAAAAAAGAAAAGGAAAAAAAATTAATTTCCAAGGGGCTAAGTAATATTTTTTCTGGAAAGGGGGTGGTAGGCCAAAAAAGTTTGATAACCACTGATTTAAAGGAAGGCTTTTAGCAGAAAGGCATCATCACATAAATTAAAATGCCAAATTGTATCCTTTGGCAATATATTAAGATGAAGGAAGGAAATCACTTGCTGCTTATTCTAGAATTCATATTAATAAACTTCACTGAATAAAATTTTTCAAAGACATTTTAAACTGGGTTTTGATCTTGTAGGAGTTCATAACCTGCAGAGATTCTATGCAAATGTTTATAGATATATTTCAGGGAGTCCACAAACTTGGATAGGAAGAAAATTATATCTTTATTTCAATATAAATGGATTCTTTTTTAATCACTATTATTACAATTTATGCTTTTAAAAACACTTTTTGAGAGTCATAGTCTTCACCAGACTTCCAAATAGGCACATGACATATTAAAAAAAAAATGAAGAGCCCCTTCTCTACAATGAGAAATTTTATTATTATTCTAGTATAGTGTTTTCTCTCATTTCAACTCTCTATGAAAGTTTGGTTTCAAAATATTTTAACATTGAAATATAGAGTAGAAGTGAACAGAATAGTAGTAGTTCACAGAGATCCATTATACCTACAGCCTTACAAAGAGATATACATATCAGATACACATATGGAAATTAAAGATTTCTCTACACAAAGCACACCAGGAGATAGTACTGAAAATAATAAATGCTAATCCTTAGTTTTGAAGTACACTTACTAGGATAGAATATCAATGAGTGATAATTGCTAGATGCTTTCATACCCCCAACTCAGCAAAATAAAACTGTCAAATTAATGTTGAAAATGTTGAAAATGTCAATATATGCATAGTTGAAGGAAGGGCTGTAGATGGCAGAGTGACAAAGAAAGAGAAGAAAGAAAATAGGGAATGAAGCCTACAATTAAATCCTCTTGATATGAATATCAAATATAAAAAATGAAAAGAACTCAATGAAATACTCATTTCTCCACTGACAATACCAAGGTACTCTATGAAGTGCTCAAGAAAAATGTTTTAAGAAGAGTAATTTAATACATACATATATATCATTTAATGTGGCTTCGATATAATTGATCACTAATTCAAATCTGAAACGTGACCAGAAATCATTATATTCTTCTCTGGATACCAGATAATGATCTGTTTTGCTTTGTAATATTCTGGCCAACCAATATAGATATGAACAACTTATTCTGTTTTTCCTTTTGCACCTGAAATTCTTAACAACATAGTTTCAAAGCAGCTACTTCTTTGATAGACAAGACATTTAAGTGTATGCATTTAGACTGTCTGCAGAGAAAGCAGGTAGAACCAGAAGAAATGAAGTGGTGGACATTCCTTTAATAATATAAGTTGATATGGAAGAAATAAAATAATATTTGTATAATAGAAGGATAGACTTGAGATTACAAATGCTTTTCTGACTGACCTCTTTCTTTTCAGCTAATTAAATTCTGGAGTTTATTCATTATCTCATTTGAAAGTTCAAGGTCAAAATAAAGGTATAAATAAGGAGTTATCCTTGTACATTATCAATGTGCTATCAAAAAGGGGAATTCATACCTTGTCAAAGAATCAACTTTGTTCAAATAATCATACTTTGCTCAGCAGAAAACAGAAAGAAGAAGAGCTTCCTTGTGGTAAAAATGGGCACTTTAGAAAATGTTGGTTAAACTATATTCAACTTGAAAAATAGATTGGGGGAGAGGAAGAGCTAAGATGGCAGAATAGAGAAATGCTCAGCTTAGTTCTCTAAAATTCACCCTATAAGAAGTGACTAATGATGGAGGGGATATGGAAAAATGGGGACTTTAATGTATTTTTTGTGGAAGTGTGAACTGATCCAATCATTTTGGAGGGCAATTTGGAATTACATTCAGAGATTTATAAAACTATGTTTACCCTTAAATCTAGCAACACTATTGCTTGGTCAAAATTATTTAAGTAAATAATATTCCCCTACAAACAACTCTAAAATACCTCCTTAAATAAAGTTTTGGAGCAGCTGAACCAACAAAAGATGGAGTGAAAGAATTTTCTTGCCCAAGACAACTCAACTCACCAGGGTGTCGGTTAAGCCAGGAGCCAGAGCTTTTGGTCCAAGATCAGTGGTGGGGCAAGAGTTGAACAACTGGTTGGAAGGAGATTGCAGGAGACTCTTCCTTGGCACCAGTTCCAAGGCCCTGTTGCCTTACCCATAAGTGGTTCTGGGTCATAATCCTACGGTCAAAAGGACAGATAGCACTTGTAGCCTACGGGACCTGGAGCTGTGTTCATAGTTGAGAGCTGAGGGGAGTGTTTGTGGTGACTCACTGGAAAGTAGATGTTGGTGGCTCAATTCCAAGACAGAGAGAAACCCTAGCCATTGTAGCTGCAGTTCCTGGTCGTGGTCCCAGGGCAAGGAATAGTGCTAATGCTGGTAGCTGTACAGGAACAAGGTCCCTTCTTCGGTAAAAACTAGAGCACAGGCCAGGAAGGCAGTGATCACACCTCTTACTGGATTATCCAAGCCTTGAAAACCTTGGTGCATCCAGAGATAGTTCTGCAAAAAGCAGCAAGAAAGGCCTGAAGGTCAGTGCCTCTTGCAGAGGAAAAAAAGGCTATAAAGCTCCACAGAAAGAACTGATGAAGTATGAGTGAAGATGGAAATAATACTTTTGTTTTTACTTCTTAAAAATTATTCTTGTTTATCTTTGGTCTGCATTTTCTTTTGCAAACATGGCTGATATAGAAATGTGTTGCATGAATGAACATGTATATAATCATCACAAAATTGTATTTACTAGAAAAAAGATAGGCAAGAGAGGTAGGGAGAGGATTGAGAGCTTAAAAATTTTTTAAAAAGTGTTAGATATTTTTATTTAAATATAATTAAGAAAAATAAAAACAAGTGAATAAATAACAACAAAAATATATTGAGGGAATGAGCTAATGAGAACTTGGAGCATATTCTGGTTTGTCATTTTTGGTAAGTTATATTGAGTATGTGCAATATTCTCTGCCTACTGTTTCTCTAATACATGAAAATTCAGCAGCCAGTTTTGACCATTATGATTCGTAGTTAGTGTTATGTAATTATAAACACTTTCTTGGCTGGCTGAAGAGCTAGCAGGATTGATGACAGAACTGAGGCTGAGTAGGAATTGAATGTACAAACAAATAATTTGAACAGAAGATCTTTCTCACTCTCTTCCCTGGTAGCTTTTGAATGTGGAAGACTGCTTAAACTTTAGGGTGGTAGGAGAAACATCACCTCTCTTAGAGATTCCACTTGTTCATTCTAAGTCTGTGAATGCATGGAATTGGGTTTTTTCCCCTCTGTGTTTATTTTTCCTGATTTTAATTGAATATATATCCAGAGAAGAAACTAACTAGATAAAAATATTGTAAGTTTCAAAAACGTTAGAAGAGCATTAGAGGTATTCTCATCAACTCAAGTCGGCAGTGCTACTGATTTCAGTTGCTGAAGTCTCCATTTTCTCTTCTGGAGACTACCAGTTAGTAATAGCAGACAAATAAACCACTTGGACCAGTCTAGAAGTGAATCAGCGATTTTACTTTTTTAACGAAGACATTTTTAACGAAGTAAGTAACCGGCTTAGTCAAGGAAGAAAATACTTCTTCCAAAGTGATGTAATATGTGAATGTAAACCTGTTGGGAACTCAATAAAGGAATAAAAGTATTCCAGGAACCAGGAATTCCAATGTACTCTTTTAGCTCCATGTGTCCTTTACCTATGGACCTCAAGCTTGATCATAATGTCTAACCCTAGCAACTTTGCTTGTGGGCATGCAAAGAGTACACTCTTCCCAGGCTTTGGAGAATGGGTGATGCCAAATATTTTCTGCTTGAGCCCACTCTCCCAAGGAATGGAATTTGTGAAAGGACAAGTTGGAATTTTTTTTTATAACTTCTGTTCTTGCTATGCCTTTTCAACAGACATTTTAAAAAAAGCTAATTGATTTCAACTGATTGATTATTATGGGGAGGGTTACATGGGGGTGAGATTGATGATGTTAGAAAATCTCATCTATCTGATGGCAACCCAAGGAGAGAAAAGGTAGTCAGCAGTATTCTGGGGACCAGACTGCCACTGTAACTGGGCTTTAAAAGAGAGACAATGGAGAGGGCATAGTGACCTTTTGAAGGAATTGTCAGAAAAATTAGTATCCAAATTGTTAAGGAGCTCATTTGCGCCCCTAGATAGAATTTCATTCTGACCTTATTCTTTCCTTCTGCTTAAGAAACTGTTAATCAAATTGTCTCCAATAAATTGTCAGTGTTCTCTGCCTTGGAAAAAAATGCAGAAAAAAGTGTGAAATTCTGGATACTGCCTGGATGGTAAAAGAGACAACAGTGACATGAAACCTGTCAGGGCCAGAAGAAAGACTTAAATCAAAAATGTTTCCTCTATCTTGACAAAATTCAGTATGACTCTTTGGTACACTATATTGTCTGAAAATATCTCCTACATATACAAGTTGGCTATAAATTCCTGCAGCAAAAACACATTTCACATTCAAAAGCAAAGTAAAATACTCTTCATTCAGGTACCTAATATTTATGAGGGTAAATTAAAATTTATCTAGCATTTATCAAGCATATATTCTATTCAATAACTAGTTCTGAGCATTTACTAAAATATGAATATAAATAAAACAATTTTTGCCCTCAAAGAGCTCATGATTTGACAGAGGAAATAATATACTTATAAAATAAGCATATAATATGGAACTCTGTTTTATGTTTCTTCACAAATATAATCAATTTCAAATTGATTACTTTCTTAAGGAGGGTAGAAGGGGCTGAGGAAGAAAGATAATGTAGAACTCAAAAATGCTAAAAGATGATGGTGATGATGATTACATATAATGGGTAAGTATTTAATGAAATAAATTTAAAATTATTTTAAAAAGTCAAAAAATTATATGACAAGTGGTATAAGAGTTCTGCAGAGTGTGAAATGCTGAGTAAAAGAAAATTTATACACAAAGAAATGGAAGTATTTTACAGCATTTAGGATATTTAAATCAAATTTCTCCTTGCTGTTTAGTATGAATGGTATGATTTCACTGATGCAGGGAAGTCTTGATAAGAAAACTCCCTCTACCAATGCAAAGCACCAACTGTCTTAAGTCACTTTGAAGTTAAGTGAGTTGTCCTGGGTCACTAGTCAGTTAGAGGCAGGATTTGATACTATATCTTCCTAATTCTGATGTCAATTCTTACTCCACTATACCATGTTGCCAATTAATGAGACTGTAGCTCTAAAACAAGATAAAGTAATAAAAACAAAAACTTATACATGTATATGTATATATGAACATATGCTTATGTGTATACACAACATATACATGTCTTTTAAGTATTAACATGTATTTATGCAAGTATATCTCAACTAAGATAAAGCAAAAACATTAAAACTAAATGTGTTACAAGTAAAATATATAAAACATTATATATGTGTATATGCATATGCTTGTTTTATACTACCTTATTTTAGAACTGTGGCCTCTTGGAAAGGTCTCAGAGTCAGGCAGTCCTGGATTCAAACACTGACTCCTGTTAGTTGGAAAACCCAGACCAATATACTTACAGCTTCCCAGTGCCTCAGGTAATAATCTTAGACTTTAAGTTTCAGAATAGTTGATCATCTGCATTGCTAAATGGAAATTTTCGTGTCAGAATTTCCTTAGATTAATGAAATCAAATTTCACACAAAATGGAAAGGAGGGATTTAAATAAAAAAAGCCTAATAACTTTTAAATATTTCCAAAAATTGATTGCTATGCAATGTTTTCTTTATATTCATTGATTATTGTGTTGTTTATATCCTCAAATAATATTAAAGTACATTCAATTGAGGTTAACCTTCCATTTTGGTTGTATAATGTAACTAGTGCATGTAAGAAATACTGTAGATATAGGCTAGCTAGATTTCACAAAGGCAATTACAAAGCCTCTTATTAAGTTGGGGGTGGTGAAATAGATTATCTGTTGACAAAGACAGTTTCTTGTACATAGTAGGAATTTAAAAAATGTATAAATCAAATAGAAATTCTACCTAGATTAAAAAATAGTTGGACTCAGTCTTCATTAATGGCTTAAAGTCAACCAAGAAAGATATATATATATATATATATATATATATATATATATATATATATATATATNTTTAAATTATATCTGTATATATACATATATATGTGTGTGTGTGTTTATATCATTTTTTATTTATTTATACATATATATTTTTTTGCTTTAAATTTGGAAAAGTTTTTTATTTGTCAATATTAGAGCAACCATCACCAACCATCACCAACATGGAGACAATTACAAAATCATACATTCTGTTGGATGCTGGTCACATATTTTCTTGTTAAGCCTGCTGGAAGCCACTGAAGTACACAACGATCTATCTTAGTATTTTAGAAAAATATACAATTATTAATGACTGCATTTTGGACACTCACCAGTATCATTTTATAAAATTCTATATCATATATATTATATTAACATATAATTTATATAAACATATTAATTAATTATATTAACATATAATTTATATAATATATATATATAATTTATATAAAATATATAAAATAAAATAATGTATTTTACTTAGAATATATTTACTTAGGATATATTTACTTAGGATATATTCTAAGCAAAATAAAGCCCAGACAAGGGTACGAATCTAAAAGTTTCTCCCAGGCTTCAATTTAAGAAGGGGATCTAAGGCAGATATCTCATCTTTTCCCATGAGGCTGTAGATCTTCAGATATCCCTATGCCCAGTATCCTTTACTACTCCTTTTCAGTTTTTTTCTTATTAGATTGAAAACTCCTCAAGGGAGGGAATATAAATTTTCTTTCTTTGTATTCCCAGAGTTTAGAATTGTGCCCTGCAAATAATAAGTGCTTAATGAATGCTTTTTGACTGCCAAATTAGGATGGTAGAAAGGAAATTAAACTCTTTTCTGACTCTCCTCAAAGTTCTATAGTTAGGTTTCTAAAAACAGTAGCAGTAGTAGAAATAATAGCAGTGGTAGTAGCAGTAGAATCAGTAGTAACAGTAGTAGCAGCAGTAGTGGCAGAAGTAGCGGTAGAAAAACTACTTTCTTAAGTAAAATAATAGGGGAGACCCAATTTAACTGTTTATAAGCCTAATGTATGTCTTTAGTATGTTAAGAATCCCCCAGGCTCCAAACTCAAGTTGCTTTAATGGAATTATATTTTTTTACTACAAGGGAAGTAGTACTATTATTTTGCTCAGATCTGTTCATATGACATCTGCAGTATTGTACTTATTGCTAAGTTTAACGTTTTAATTTGGATGGCAGCAAACCATGAGGAAGAATGACAAGGAGCAGAGAAATTATGTCATGGAAGATCAAAAAAGGAATAAAAGTTGTTTAGCTTAAAGAACTCTCAAAGTACATATTGTACCTGTCTTCGAATATATGAAGAGCTGTTCAATGGAAAAAAGGAAAAGATAAACTATATAGATCCATTGGCACTGTTATGAATTATTATAAAATAAGGGCAGCTGAAGAATTCCATGCAATATAAGAGTTTTCTAAAAATTAAAGCTATGAAACTAAGGACAGATTAGTGAGGTAAGAATTCACAGACATTGGAAATTTTTATGTAGAGGATTATTTTATGAGTTATTGCCACGTTGCATAAAACATTGAACCAAGTGACTTAAGATCCTTTTTACCTCTGGTATTTAAGTGTAACAAAACTATTTCTGGGTCTACTGAATTTTTGTAATATGCCACCTCTCCACTCAGGGGCTCCTCCGCTCTGCACTTACAGACATGATGACGAAGTTGAACTCTGGTGAGTCTGGTCTTTTGGGAAAGGTGAGGTTCTTTCCCCACACTTTTCAGTTTATTATACCCATGTCCTGGTGCCCCAGGGACAACTTCCTCAAGATTTAGATTTGGTTCATGTCTAGGAACTCTATAAAGTGGGGATGAGAAGAAGAAATGTAGTCAGTGTACAATAGGAATAAACTATGTGGCAGCTATCCATTTCTTACATACACAAACATACACAAAATGCTTAATACAAAAGGCTCTCAAAAGCATAGTTTAATAGACTTAAACTACATCAGTAATAAATATATCCTGAATGGATTGCAACTTAAAACAATCAAAACGTAAAGGCTTTGTGAGCAATGCTGAATTGATAGTTTACATGGCCCTTTGGAATTATATTGTCTAAACATTTTCCTCCAGTTCCTCATTTCCTGTAAAGCTTCGACAAGATTTAGGGTTTTTCTTCCTGTCAGTAATTGTCTTCTGCAGTGCCAAAACTTGCCTTAACATTGATCACTTCTAACAAAGGAAGACAGGATCTTCCAAATATAAAATTGACATGATTATCTTCAAGATTGGTCACGTCAATAGATTTCAAAATTTCTGCTCAGCCACCTATGATCAGACAAAGAACAATTTTTTTATTTTATTATTATTATTTTTTAAAATATAAACCCTTACCTTCTGTCTTGGAGTCAATATTGTGTATTAGCTCCTAGGCAGAAGAGTGGTAAGGGTAGGCAATGGGGGTTAAGTGACTTGCCCAGGGTCACACAGCTGGGAAGTGTCTGAGGTCAGATTTGAACCCAGGACCTCCTGTCTCTAGGCCTGGCTCTCAATGCACTGAGCTGCCCAGCTGCCCCCAAGAACTTTTTTTTAAAAGCAGCCAGAAGTCAAAACAAGCTTGATTATTTGAGACCCCCTCTTCTAGCTGCAATAGGAAATACAAATTATGCTTTTGAGAATTGTGAAACATCCTGGAGAGTAAAAGGAAGAATAGGGTTAGAAGCTATTTTTTTTCGTAAACATGAAATCATTTCTCTATACCTATTGTAGGGATAAGGGAAAAATAAGGATGCTCCTTCATAAATGTCTGATATCACCCCCCACACACACACACAAAATTTGTGATAGAAAGGTAGCCAGCAAGAAATAGGGTAGCTCTAAATATGTCCTGTGAGGGGCATTGTAACCCTAGTTACACAAAGATTTTTCCCAGTTAAGTTTTCTTACTTTCATATCACTACACATTATAGAATCTATCAAATCTGTGTAAGGGATTATCTTGAAATGACCAGGAACAAATTTACGTACCAAAAGCAATTCAATGATTTTTGTCTTCAGGGCAATTTTCTATATAAATTTCTATGCCTGGATAATTCCTTTATGGAATCTTTTAGAAACAGAAAAGATGCCTGGAAAATTTCTTTGTCAGTATAATAGCTCAGAATATCATTTCTATCAAAGCCATGTGTAAAGATGGTCTTGACGTTTTATCTAATTTTCTCATGCATGGCATGCTAGAAAAAGTTCAATACTTGAGAATCTGAATATCTGAATTTCAGTTCCTTCATTCCAAGTGTTGGGGTCCACAGGAGGGGGAAAAGAGAGGAGAGGAGAAAAATAGGGATAATAGTTTAAGTAGAGGAAGTACTGTGTGGAGATGTCCAGGAAGTGATGTTTAGGCCTGCTTCTGGGCAAAATAAGGCAAAAGTTCTCTTATTTGGGTCATTCATTGTAGGTACAAAGTCCAAGGTTCCAGAAGGAGGGAAATGGGAATGGCCATCATTTTTATATCAAACTGTGGATGACAGAGAAAACCAGAATATTTTTTTCCCTTACCAGTTTTGCTATATTGACTACAGTTCCTTATGTCAGCTTTTTACAAATAGTCTTTTTTAGGCTCAAAACAAATATCATGTTCATAGGTAGATTGGCCCTTTGGATTTGTGTTCTCTGATTTTAATAGCATAAGGAATAGAGAACCATTAAACTCTCCTAAATGAAGCCATGACATAATTTTCTAGCTCATCACCATTTGTCCTCGGGGTTTGCTCTCATCTGTATTAAAATCTTTTCTTAAGTGCATAGTATGATATGAACAAAGTTGAGTAATATTATTTAACTATTTCCTTTTTTTGGATATTATAATTAACTTGATGCAAATTAAGTTTGCATTATTTTTAAGGAGGGAGGGAATAATTAATGCACCACTCCCCTATGTCAAAGCTTATTATTTAAGAAAATCCTTCAAAGTCAAGAAAATTTGGATATTATGTACTATCTCCGACACATAGTGGCTATATGACCCTTGGCAAGTCAGTTAAAAGACTGAGGGCTTTAGGCAATTCTCTAAAACCAGCATCTGCAAAGGTAAAGGGAATTTCCTCCAGTTCCTTTGCCTAATTTTAGTGGTGCCTCATTATAAGTAGGGAGTCTCTTTCCACTCTTTTAAGGAAAAATATCTTTCCAGGCATTTTTTTACTTATATCTAGCAAGAAAAAAGGCTGACATGAGATATAAGAAGTTCCACTTTCAATGCTCCCCCCAAAATTAAGAGAAGACATCTATATATTGAAACCACAAAAAGACAAGTATCATGCTTTTATTGAAAATTAAATGTATTTTATTTTTTAATCTTACATATGAATTAATTGGTATAAGAAACTCAGGTAGTGATATTCTCCAATATATGATTGTAACTGTACAGTATTACCTAGGACAGTGAGAGATTAAATAAATCATCCATGGTGACGTATCTAATATATGACTGAGTTAGCAATTAAACCCAAGACTTCCTGATGCTTAAGTCAGCCATCTGTTCAGCAAGCCATATTTCTTATTGTACAACTATAATGACATTAAATAACTTTGATATCAGTCTCCACATCTTGCTGAGAACTTCCAGTGCTATGTGCAAAAGTTACTTTGCTCAGCAAATTAGTCTTACCTCAGAATTTATGCATTTAAAAATAAACATATTCCTCTCACAAGTGGAACAAGACACTGTACAAATCATCGACAGAAGCACTTCTAGAAATGTCTGATTAATGTGTCAAGGAGAAGAATCCATCACACAAGTGATTAAATTATAAATTCCTATATACACAAATACAAACATGAACACACACACAAACCCATAGGCAGACCCATGAAGTTTATAATACAGAGGCTTTAAAAGAGAAAAGAAGCATCTACCTTGTGATAGTAGAGCTTTATTCAGTAAGCAACTTTCTAGACAATGATCAATCTGCAACTTATGAGAAAGTAATCATTTTATTGTAAAACCATTCTTTCTCTATAAATAGCTATCCAATACACTCTATTTTTCATTTTCAAAGAGAAAGGGAATTTCATCTCAAGTCTCTATTGCTGTTTTCCTGAAATTGCTCTTCCTTTTCCTCATCGGAACATAATGCATCAGTAAATATGAATTCCATTTGGAAAGAGGGAAAAAAAGCAGATACACAAAAGTAACCTTTGAAAAACATCAATGTAAGTAGTTTTGTTCCCTGTTCTAAAATCCATTTGTAAAGTAATTTATTGCATATTGTTCCCTTTCAGAAAATGTAAATTGATCCTTCATTTTGAATACCTGTCAAAGTACAGGAGTACTCTAGAGGAGTAATTTTTCTAGTCAGCTGAAAACCCAGAATATCCTACAATATGGGGGTAGGGGTGGTCTGTACAAAACTTAATTCTATTCAATTTACTCTAGGAGAGATTTGATATTTTGTTTTAAAGTCATTTTCTATAATATGGATACAGATAATATAATTTTTGAAATTATAAAATAAGAATAACAAATTCCTACTCCTCAAATTCTGACCTTGAATTAGATTCTTTTTTAAATTATATTTCCTTCCTACTTCATATAACTTCATGAATCTTAAAATATGCACTGTAAGATGTATCTCACTCTTGTTTTCAGATTTATTATCCATAAAATCCTATTAATTACATGTATACTCAAGTTCATTATCTATGAATGCCTTATTCCAAGGTAAGCTTTGATTTCACATTTCACATTTAAGAATACAGATAACTTAAATGCTATCTACTTTACTTTTAAGATGATTGTAATCATGAAAAAATCTATTTTGTTTTCTATATAACAATCAAATTATTCCCACTCTGGGCAAATAGGCAAATATTTCTGTACTGATGCATGCTTAGTTTCTCTTATGTGAGCTAGATCCATCTATTCCTTGTACTTATAGGTTTCATTGCATTACTCTCCTATCCCCGTTTTTCCTATATATTATAATTTCATTTTGATGTACTTTATGAAAATCATGTTTTTTCCTTTTCTTTAAGATGAAAAAAGAGAGAGAATATTAAAATATGAAATGAATAATTTCTATTATATTAAATTTAAAAGGTTTTGTACAAACAAAATAATTGCAACCAAATTAGAAGGTGTAAGGGTTAAAATAGGGGTTTTCACAAAATAAAAGAGCAGGTTTTAGTAATTTAAGTTTTAATGAGAATATAGTAGAGTTGTAAATTAATATTATCCATTTAAGACAGAGTAAAGAAAAAATTGAGTAGCTTTTAAAAATTAACAATTTAGTTTAATTAAAATAGAGATAGTAAAAGAATATAGTAAAGGAGGGAAATAAAGGAAAGAGGTAGAGAAAGAAAATTTCCTACCTAACTACCCTTTAATTACTACTTAAAATTGTCTATAACTATTGCTAATAACAACCATCCCACAAAGTCCCAACCCAAATCACCCAATCAAAACCAACCCAGTCAGTGTTTAATCCAACCCCAAGTAGGTCTTTCAACAAAGACCAGCCACTTTCCAAAAAGTTCAAGGAAGGGAAAAAAGCCTAATAGCCCAAACCAAAAGCCAAAAACCTCAAAGGCAAAAAGTCCTCTAAAGGCTAAAGCCAAAGGCACTCTCACTAACTCAGGCCTGCCTTTAAATTCCAGCAACAAAATGCCAACCCACACCACCAGCAACCAACCAATAATAACCAAATCATGCCCAGCAGCCAACTTCCTGCAACTGCCAACCCTAATTGTCATCAACTGACAGATGTAACTGTCAGCAACTGACACCACACACACACACACACACACACACACACAACGGTCAGCAACTGGCAAGCTGACCAACTGACACTGACCCCTAAGGAGGCTCCCTAGTTCCTACTTCCTGTCACTGTGGGCTGATTTATCCCTATACACCTCTATGGTAAGAGGACCTCAAAGACCCCAATTAAATTTAAAAAGGAATAAAGAATTACTTTTTATAAAGGTAAGCAACAAACTGGGAAAAAATTATTACAAATTTCTCTGATAAAGATCTTATTTCTCAAATACATAAGGAACTAAGTCAAATTTATAATAATACAAGCCATTCCCCAGTTGATGAATGGTCAGTGGATATAAATTGACAGTTTTCAGGTGAAGAAATCAAAGATGTTAATAATCATATGAAAAATGTCCTAAATCCCTCTTAAATCGAGAAATACAAATAAAATAACTCAGCAGTACACCTCACACCTATCAAATTGTCCAGTATGATAGTAAAGGGAAATAATAAACACTGGGGAATGTGGGAAAATTGGGACACTAATGCATTGCTGGTGGAGTTGCGAACTGCTCCAACCATTCTGAAACCAAAATGCTGTAAAGCAATGCATAATTTTTGATCTAGTAATACCACAACAGAGTCTGTATTTCAAAGAGATTATAAAAAATGGTAAGGTACCTGTTTATACAAAAATATTTCTAGCTGTTCTGTTTGTGCTGGCAAAGAACTAGAACCTAAAGAGATATCCATTATCCAAGAAATGGCCAAACAAGTTGTTATGCAGGTTTGCAAAGGAAAAACCTTTAAAGACTTATTTGAAATCATGCAAAATGAAGTGAACAGAAAAAGGAGAATGTTGTACCCAGTAACAAGAATATAATGACAAATCGTGAATGATTTAACTATTATTGACAAGGCAAGGATCCAAGAAACAATTCCAAGAGACTCAAAACAGAATAAAGTTATCCATCACAATTAAAGTAGTAGATGGAATCTGAAGGAAAATTGAAACATGCCATTCTTGATGCTTTTTCTTCCATGAACTTTTCTTTAATGTAGATGGCAATGTGTATCTTCTTTCACAACATGACAAGTATGGAAATATGTAGTATATGATAAAATATGTATAGCCTATATCCTATTGCCTGTCTTCATCAGGAGGGGGAAGCAGCAGGAGAGAGAGAAAGCATGGACTGCAAAATATATACTATCTGAAAAAAATAAGTGTATTATTTAAGAAAAAAGAACTAATCTGGAAAACAGAGGGGAAAATTATAAATAAATGAAATATCTGAAAGCTATGAGCAATTTTTTTTAAAGCGTAGACATTCTGCTTTAAGAAATTTAAAAAAATGCTCAGATCTCTTAGAACCAGAGAACAAAGTGGAAATAAAAAGAATCCACCAGTCATCTCCTGAAATAATAACCAAAATTAAAAGTCTTACTAACATTCTAGCAAACATCTAAATACTACAGGTTAGATAAAAATATTGTAAATGGTTGGAAAGAAAGAATTCAAGTACTGAGGATGTACAGTCAGGATCACTCATGATTTAACAGCCATCACTATTAGTAGAGAGCCTGAAATATGACATTCCAGCAGGTAAATGATATAGGCTTTACTTTCTAGACTAACTTAAAAGAAATTTAACCCTCTGGATGCAAAGTAGATCTTTAATGAAATAGACTTCTAGGCATTCTTAATGAAAAGAGATTTATAAAAAAGGTTCACAAACAACGGTAAGATATTTAAAAAATGAACTTTTTTACATTCTCATATGGAAATATGATACATATATCCTTTCTGAACCTTATGATCATCAATGGTCATAGAGGGAGTCTAAGTAGACAAGTTTGGGAGTGTTTCTATAAGGACTTGATGATCTTAAGAATGAAAAGGGAAGGGCGTATGGATACATTAGCAAAGAAAATAGAGGGGAAGCCTAAGAAAAATTAGCTTAAACAATTCAGTTACGCAAGTAGAAGTACATAAAAACAAGGTGGTAGATGTGAGGGAGTATTTGAACTATGAATTTTACTGTGATTTCAATTGGTCCACAGCGAGAAGAACACACACACACACACACACACACACACACAAACACACACACAAACACACACACACAAAATTGAATAAAGAAATACATTTACTACATAGAGAAATTGGAGAAAAAACAGAAAAGGGACCAGTCAATTATAGATTAAGGGAAGAATAAGTCCTAAATAAAACAATCTCAAAAATAAAGGTATTCAAAAATATTTATGCTTCTATTTGTAGTGGCAAAGGAAAGGTGCTTATCAATTGGAAATGGCTCAACAAGTAACTATTGAAATTTAATGGAAAACAGTGATTCAATAAGAAATTATGAAAGCAATTATTTCAGAGAAACCTAGGAAGATTTGTATGAAATTATGCAGAAAAAATTAGCAGATGTTTAGAATATTGTAAATCCAAACAATGTTATAAAGACAATTTGAAAAATCTTAAAAACTTGAATCATTATAAACATCAAACCAATATTCCAAAGGACTA
Source organism: Gracilinanus agilis (assembly GCF_016433145.1). Taxonomy (NCBI): domain Eukaryota; kingdom Metazoa; phylum Chordata; class Mammalia; order Didelphimorphia; family Didelphidae; genus Gracilinanus; species Gracilinanus agilis. Next base: position 153,835,381 of record NC_058135.1, read on the forward strand.
GTGATAAAACATGCTATGTAAAATAGAGACTCAGAATGCAGATTGAGATTTTTTTTTCTTTAGGACCTGGTAAATATTGAATATTGACTTTGCAAATAAAGCAAAATGGTATGCATGTCTATAAGAGGAATTTTTCTTTTCAATTAGGGTTGGAGTAGGAAGGAGAAAAGACATATTTTTACTTAAAATTAAAGTTTAAAAATTAAATTCTAAACTTTTATATAATCAGGTATCATTAAATAAAATTTAATTTATATAGATTTTTAAAAATGTTTTCTTAGGTAATACCCCTAGTTACTTAAAATATATAACAATATCTTCTGACCTGCTCAATATATAATAAATGAATATCTGAAAAAGTAAACAAATGCTATATGGTTTATTAAGAATACACAAATACTAAATGGAATATATCTATTATGGTGTTGGATGATAATAATTATTGAATTTAATGCTTTTGAGAAAAACAAAACAAAATAGGTAGAAATTATTTTATTGGCCAAATTAAAAATGAATTATTTGTAACTAATTACAAATTTCCAAATTATATTCTTAAATGACTACATATAAAAGAAAACTTTTTAGTAAATTTTCTTTATTTATACAACACTATTTGAAATTATTTTAAATTTCTACTTTATATAGATATTTTAATCTTCAATTATACATGTCCTAAACTATTGAATATATAATTATTAGGAAAAGTGTCAATCTCTATAATTAACTCATTAGATAAAATAAGTTTTTCTTGAACTAATAAGCAATAAAAACTAAAATTGCAAGTCATTTAAAACAATATTTTTCTTACTTCAATATTAAGAAATGTATGAAGAAAGATATTCCAGAGTGATCATGGGAAAAGTTTTAAATATTAATGATGTATAAGAAAGATATTGATATGAAGATCCAATAAAAATTGAGTAGAGAAATTAATTATTGATGGGATAAATAATGATAGTATTATAATAGGTATTAACAAGCTATGAATTGGTATTAGAGGTTCACAGCTGACAAGATAATAAAACATAAAGAAATTTTGATCAATAAAATTGTAATCAAAAATAAATGCTAGCAGTATTATCCATCTATTATTGTGCCATAATTTTGTGGGAACTTGATAAAGTTGGGAAAATACAATGTCTTTGTCTGTTAACTAAGATTTATTTCAAACAAATTGGGAAAGAAAACCAAAAGATTTCTGCTCTTGCTGCTATGCAATATTTAGTCACACTCAGGGAGTGAAGAAGGCCTAAGCAAAGATGTAAAGAATAATGATAGCAATTTCTAAAGTGTTCTGTTCCTCAAGGAAAATTGACTTTCCTACTCTTTCAATCACACTGAACTCTTGAACTGTTCCTAATTCTTCCTCAATATGGATAGTCTTCTCCATTTTATCTTTTTTGATACCCTGACCTAGCCTTGAGCCCATGATTATCTCCTGTAATATTTAATATTTTATGAGCTAAACCTCTTGCCTCTCAATCTCGTGGCATCCCCAACCTAAAAAGTCTTATGCTCTGGTAACTTTTAGCATCCAATTCATCTAGTCTTATTCCAAGGCTGAAGGCAATCAGTAAAGAAATTCATGAAACTGATCCCAGCCACTATGAATTTTTCTATATAACCATGGCTATATGCTTTTCATGGGTCAGCAAACATTATGTATCCCCCCTGTAAATTTCTTATTTCATTGTCCATAGCAACTTTAAAAAATATTCTCTCCTATATTCTTAACACCAAAATGAACTTTGAGTTACACAAAACAACTTATACCACTATTTAACTTTAGAGATTAAGGATATTTACTGTGAACTTCTTAGTGACTTTCCTTCATTTCTCAAAAATGTCCAGCAATCTAAACTTTTCAATTCTCTAGACCTTCTCAAGGAAAAAAAGAGATATTTTACTTATTAATGTTTTTGCCCTTCATCCTATTTTCTGTGATTGCTTCCTACATTTTATTTTTATTATCGTTACCTTTTTCTTATGCATCTTTAGTTTTTTTTTAGTTTCTGCTGACTTTCCCATCTGCCTAAAAGTGCTTTCAAGACTCCTCCATCCTAAAATGTTTTTTTTTGTCTTAAATATCTTCACTTATTCATTCTATCCCATCAATTACAAGTTGATCTTTCTCTTTTCATTCATAAAAAGGCTTATAGCTAATCATTTGTCCATCTCTATTCCCCTACTGGAAGTTCTTACTTTCACAAATATCACAAGAATATCCTAATCACCAAACCAAATGGGTCCTTTAACTCTTTATTTTCCTATACATCTTTGAAAGTATTTTAAATTTTATGTAAGTTTGGTCCTCTCTTTTAAATTTCAAACATGTATTTATAAGTTTGTGCATGCTATATTCATGTCCCACTTCCACAACAAACTCATTATACCTCAAAATGACTGTATTATTTACTTTTTAAAACAGCTACTTCTTACAACTTTACTTTTATCACCACCATTTTTCATAAATTGTGGTTATCTTTGATTGTTTCCTCTTCTTTACCTCCAGTACCCAATCAATTAAAATTTCCAGGTAACGAACTCCCATCAAATTTCTTTTTATTGTGTATTCTGTAGTATTTTTAAATGAATTTTTTATTGATACCATTATGCCCACTCTGCACTATCCCTCCACCTTTTTACCCTTCCTAGAAAGTAATCCTCTAAATGAAGTAATAATTTAAAGACAAGAAAGAAGAGGGAAAAAATCAGCATAACTGAACAGTATGTCAAAAACTTAAAAATTCTATGAAATGTGGAATACTGCATTTCTGCAAAAGACTTGGGAGGAAATGTCTTCTCAAATTTCTTTTCAAACCATGCTTGCTCATTAAAATTTTGAAACATTCACAACTGATTTTTGTGGTTATTCTTTCTGTTTGCATTGCTGTCATTGTGTAATATTGGTAGTATTAATTCATACTGCATCTTTTCACAAAAATATTCCCATATTTCTCTGTAATTATTACATTATTATTTCTAATAGTGCAGTAATATGCCATTATATTCATGTAAAGTGATTTCTTTTAACATTCTCTAATGAAAGACTAATTACTGCTTCCTGATTCTTTAGCATCACAGAAAGTACTACTATAAATACTTTAGTGTATTTGGGTACTTTCTTCGTATCAAAAGACTTCTTGGACTATAATGGGATTTCTCAGTCAAAGACTATGGATATTTTAGTCACAATATTTCTATGTTTTCAAATTACTTACCCAAATGGTAGCACTGATTCAAAGCTTCACCAACACTGTGTTAGTGTTATCTATTCTCCCTTAACTCCTTCGTTACTGATTACTATCATCCATTATTATATTTTCCAATTTCTGGGTATGAATTAACCCTTTATTATATTCATATTTTTTCTTATTATTAGTCATTAAAAGCAACTTTTCAATTGGAGTTTAGTCATTTGTAATTCTTTTGAGAATAATTTGTTCTTCTCCTTTGAGTACTTATGTATCAGGAAATAGAAAGATAGGCAGACATATATAGGTATATACATATTTGCATACATTTATACATAGCTATGGATTTGTATGTATCTATCTATCTATCTATCTATCTATCTATTTATGTATCTATCTGTCTGTCTAGCTTTCTATCTATATGTCTACCTATCAATATGTCTGTCTGTCTCTCTATCTATCTTGTCTCAAAAGACTTAAGTAACTAAAACTTATGGTATTTCCTATATTACATTTTTGTATCTACTAATTTTATCTACATTTTGGATTTAGAAATATGGCACTGAATATTAAATACCAACCCTAATTTATACATAAAGGAGGTACTTAATAAATTTTGCTATTTTTCATTATTTGTTACTATGGTGGACTACTATCAGTATATATTCAAGATAGCAGGAATTCATAAATCCTTCCACTTGGACAGGTTAGCAGGAGGAGGACCCCTGCCAGGAGAGATCCAAGCTTTCTGCCTTAGTTAGTCAAAAGCCCTGAAAGGGCTTATGTCTTTTAATAATTCAGTTCTTGTTTTCATTCATGTAGTAGTTCAGACGAGGAAAATAAGACACTGGCATCTTGTATTTTCAATGGGAAATAGAGGGGTGGCATCAGGGCAGGAAGGGGGAAAAAGACCAGGCACTATCATGGGCAATAATAAATACTAGCCCAGAGCAGCACTTTGATTACCATAATCTTTGAATCACTATAACTGGCCTCTCCATATTGGTGGTAGTAATTGGACAAACTTTTTCTAAGGAGAGATTAGAAGGCCAAGTGATGACAATTGGGAGAGAACTCACTTTTAGCCAACAGTAAAGAGGTGAAACATTTTTTTGTCCTAAGTGACTCAAAAGATATTAAATGGAACTTGGAGTGAAGAAGACAAATTCAGTTCTTGCCTTACTAGCTGTGAGACCTGGTCAAGTCAGCTAAGTTCCTTCAACCTCAAATTCCAAATAGTTAAAGGTATCACCTACCACCAGAGATTTTGTGAGAATAAAATGAACATTTAAAAAATACTTTGAAAGTCTTAAAAGGCTCTATAAATTGTCATTGGTATAATTTTTGTTGTGGTTTTTGTTATCACCTCCTGGAATAAAGGTGTGGTAGTTCCTCAGGAGAGGACTCCAAAGGGACAAAAATTTGGTATTTCCTCTAAATATATTATGTCTCAGGGAAGGAGGGGAAATCCTGGTTGAGGGAACAAGGAACAGAAAGTGAATGCTGATAAAAGGTAATTATAAGCATTTTTGTTCAAGCACTGTCCAATACTTCATTTAAGGGGTTAATGAGCTCTTATTAACATTACTGAAAAAGATACAGAAGGAGGGATGAGGATAAATGAATGCAGGAAGTGCCATCATCTGTTCCATAGCTCTGATACTCAAGGACTTGCTCTTGCTTATCATCACTTCTTTATGTTGGGAGATCCATTGTGGGAGTTGCACATATTTAGACATCATCTATCCCATTGATTAGGTCACTAAAATAATTTGTCCTGCAAGTTAAGGGTGACAGAGTATTAGGGGAGGTGGAATTCTAGTTTTGAGCCTTTATTCTTTCATGCTCAGGTACTTCTTTAAGAAAATATTACACAATTTTTTGGTTTTGGATTTTGTCATTCATTTTTTGCTATCTTTCTTTTTTAGATTTTCTTTTTTTTCCTTTAGTGATGTTAATAGGAGATTATTTGAAGCCCTGAGTTCAGGGATGTCCAATAATAGCCCTAAATGCATTTAACTTATGAAATATCTTCTAAAAGAAATCTAGAATCTTATCACCACCAAGAGGTATAATAAAAGTGATATCCTGAGGTCAGCCCCTATGAAGGTTAGGGTAATTTTTCTTTAAAAGCTATCAGGATTATGCTTGAGATTGACTCCAAAGGAACAAGTCACTGACGTAGCTTCTTCATGCTTAACATAGAAACAATCAGTGAATTCAAAGAGGCTAGGGAGCTCTGCTCAGCATAATCAGTGTTGTGTCATCATAGAATGTTTCCCTTTATATGGCTAAGAAAATATCTTTTTGTTAACTCAAAAGTCCTTTACTACTACTTTCAATATCAAAAAAGAAGGTACCAAATCTGCCTATTTCACCCTGGATAACAATAGTATACTTTTTGTTAATAAAATAGTAAATTTACAATTTCTATTTGTGAATTAATTTTCAGGAATCTAATGCCAATAAGTACAAGACATCTCTGTCATAAAGTTTAAAAAATATTTTATATGTTTCCACTTGTTTTAAATAGGAATAGAAACCAGGAGTTTAGTGACTAATATTTTAAGTGATAATCTCTTTATGGCTTACTAATTTTTAAGGGAAGATATTGATAATGCTTGATTGCTAAAATATTTTAGCCATTTTTCATCAAATTACCATAAGAATTATGTTTTTGTTCCTCAGAAGAATAATCTCTGATCCTTTAAAAATTATTTTAGAAAAATAAAACTTGAATTGGGGATGTTTTGAGACCAGAAATTGATTCTAGTCCTTCAGGTCTAGGATTGTAATAAAATGAAATATAAAACTCACCTGATCATGGTGTATGATCCTTGTGATATAATGCTGTAATCTTCATGGGAGTATTTTATTTAAATTGTTTGCAACAATGTTCATTAGGTAAATTAGAACATACTATTCTTTCTCTGTTTTAGCTCTTCCTAATTTAGGTATCACTACCATAAAAAAGAGAATTCCCTCTTTGCCTATTTTTCCAAATGGTTTACCTAGTATTGGAATTAGTTGTTCTGTGATTGTTTAGTAGAATTCATTTATGAATCAATCTGGCCCTGGGGCCTTTTTTCTCAGGAAATTCTTTGATAGTTTGTTCAATTTCTTTTTCTGAAATGGGATTGTTTAAGGTTGCATCCTCTTTTGTTAACCTGGGTGTGGTTTTTTGTTTATTTTTTTAAATATTTGTCTTTTTTAGTATTCATCTATTTCACTTAGACTGTCAGATTTATTGGCACATAGTTGCACAAAATAACTTCTAATAATTGCTTTAATTTCTTCTCTTTTAGTTGTGATTTTACCCATTTTATTTTTCATACTGGTAATTTTTTTCTTACTTTTTAAAGTTAAACAATGATGTATCTATTTTATTTATTTTTCATATACCAACTCTTTGTCTTATAGATTACTTGGAAGTTTTTTTTTTACTTTCAATTTTTTAATCTCTAGATTTTCAATATTTCAAATTTGGTGTTTAATTAGGAGTTCTTAATGGGTTCTTTTCCTAATTTTCTTCTTAGTGAACACTCAATTTATTGATCTGACATTTATTTTCATGATATAACCTAGTAATACTATTTCTGGGTCAAAGTATACTTTTTTATTATCTTTTGTGCATAGGTCCAAATTCTTCTCTATAATGGATGAATCAGTTCACAATTCACCCAACAGTATATTATTTTCTCAATTTTTCCACATTACCTCACAGATTTGTCTTTTTTTTTCCTGTGATGATACAATCCTATAGGTGGGGGGGTGGTACCTCAGAGGTGTTTTAATTTGTATTTCTCTAAATTAATAGTTAATAGTAAAGGAATAATTTGTTACCAAACAAGACATAGAGAACACTACAAAATGAAATGGATAGTTTTGATTATATTAAATTAAAAAGTGTGGGTACCAACAAAAAACACTTTTGTCATTATCTTAAATGAAACTTGTTTTCTTGGTTGTTTCCTTGAACCACTAATTATATAGGATTAGATTCTTTTTTTCCAGTTAACTTTAACTTTAAATCTTTGTTTTGATGGCCCCTTACTGTTGTTCTTATTATAAGATAGTCTTAAACAGGATGCTTTTTCTATTTATGCTTTTCTGCACTTTTTTGTGAGATTTCATATTTTAATACGTGATCAATCTTTGTGAAGAGCTATACAGAGCTAAGAAAAATAGAGACTCCTTTCTTTTCCCATTCAATTTTTTCTCAGAGGACTATTATATCTAACTTTTCAAAAATTATATTCAACTCCTTAACTTTGTTTTTATTTATTTGTGGTTAGATTTATTTTGTTCTTAAAAAGGAAAGTTGATGTTCCCCACTAGTATATATTTTCTCCTATATTTTATTTGATTTTCTGTTAAGAATTTGGCTGGTATGTCGTTTGGTGATAAATATTTTAGTATAGGTATTGCTTTATTGTGTACAGCATATGTTAGCACAATGTAGTTTTCTGACTTTCACGTTTAATTAGGTCTAATTTTGCTTTGACTTTGACCAACGCCATGATTGTTACCCTGTATTTTTTTACCTAACCAGAAGCAGAATAGATTCTGCTCCAGTATCTTATTTTTTCTTCAAACATTTATTAATATTCATTTTTAACATGGTTACATGATTCATGCTCCTCCTTTCTCCTTCGCCCCCCGCAATCCCCTCACCCATGGCAGATGCACATTTCCACTAGTTTTGTCATATGTCCTTGATCAAGACCAATTTCCAAATTGTTGGTAGTTGCATTGGTGTGGTAGTTTCGAGTCCACACCCTCAATCATGTCCACCCCAACCCATGCACTCAAGCAGTTGTTTTTCTTATATGTTTCCTCTCCTGCAGTCCTTCCTCTGAATGTGGGTAGCATTCTTTACCATAAATCCCTCAGAATTGTCCTGGGTCATTGTATTGCTGCTGGTACAGAGGTCCATTACATTCAATTTTACCACAGAATGTCAGTCTCTGTGTATAGAGTTCTTCTGGCTCTGCTCCTTTCGCTCTACATCAGTTTCTGGAGGTCTCTCCAGTTCACCTGGAACTTCTCCAGTTTATTATTCCTTTTAGCACAATAGTATTCCATCACCCGCATATACCACAGTTTGTTCAGCCATTCCCCAATTGAAGGACATACCCTCCTTTTCCAATTTGTTGCCACCACAAAAAGCGCAGCGATAAATATTTTTGTACAAGTCTGTTTATCTATGATCTCTTTGGGGTACAAACCCAACAATGGTATGGCTGGATCAAAGGCCAGGCATTCTTTTATAGCCCTTTGAGCATGATTCTAAATTGCCAGCCAGAATGGCTAGATCAGTTCACAGCTCCACCAGCAATGCATTAATGTCCCAATTTTGCCACATCCCTTCCAACATTCATTACTCTCCCCTTCTTTCATTTTAGCCAATCTGATAGGTGTGAGGTGACACCTCAGAGTTGTTTTGATTTGCATTTCTCTAATTATTAGAGATTTAGAACACTTTCTCATGTGCTTATTGATACTTTTGATTTCTTTACCTGAAAATTGCCTATTCATGTCTCTTGCCCATTTATCAATTGCGGAATCGCTTGATTTTTTATACAATTGCTTTAAATCCTTGTATATTTAAGTAATTAGACCCCTGTCAGATTTTTTCGTTATAAAGATTTTTTCCCAATTTGTTGTTTCCCTTCTGATTTTGACTACATTGTTTTTGTTTGTACAAAAACTTTTTAGCTTAATATAATCAAAACCATTTAATTTACATTTTGTAATTTTCTCTAACTCTTGCTTGGTTTTAAAGTCTTTCCTTTCCCACAGATCTGACAAGTAAACTATTCTGTGTTCACTTAACTTGTTTATAATTTCTCTCTTTATATTCAAGTCATTCACCCATTCTGAATTTATCTTGGTGTAGGGTGTGAGATGTTGATCTAGACCTAATCTCTCCCATAATTGTTTTCCAAATTTCCCAGCAGTTTTAGTCAAATAGTGGATTCATGTCCTAAAAGTTGGGCTCTTTGGGTTTATCTTACACTGTCTTGCTGATGTCATTAACCCCAAGTCTATTCCACTGATCCTCCTCTCTATCTCTTAGCCAGTACCATATTGTTTTGATGACTGCTGCTTTATAGTATAGTTTAATATCTGGTACTGCTAGGCTCCCTTCCTTCACATTTGTTTTCATTATTTCCCTTGATATTCTTGATCTTTTGTTATTCCAAATGAAATTTGTTATAGTTTTTTCTAATTCAGAAAAAAAGTTTTTTGGTAGCTTGATAGGTATGGTGCTAAATAGGTAAATTAATTTGGGTAGAATTGTCATTTTTATTATGTTAGCTCATCCTACCCATGAGCAATCAATGGCTTTCCAATTGTTTAGATCCAGTTTTATTTGTTTGGAAAGTGTTTTGTAGTTGTTTTCATATAATTGCTGTGTTTGTTTTGGTAGATAGATTCCTAAGTACTTTATATTGTCTAGGGTGATTTTAAATGGTGTTTCTCTTTCTACCTCTTGCTGCTCTAATGTGTTGGAAATATATAGAAATGCTGATGATTTTTGTGCATTTATTTTGCATCCTGCAACTTTGCTAAAGTTGTTGATTATTTCTACCAGCTTCTTAGTTGATTCTCTAGAATTTTTTAAGTATACCATCATATCATCTGCAAAGAGTGATAGCTTAGTCTCCTCCTTGCCTATTTTGATACCTTCAATTTCTTTTTCTTCTCTAATTGCTATTGCTAGTGTTTCAAGTACTATGTTGAATAATAGAGGTGATAATGGGCATCCTTGTTTCACTCCTGATCTTATTGGAAAGGCTTCTAATTTATCCCCATTGCATATGATGCTTGTTGATGGTTTTAGGTATATACTGTTTATTATTTTTAGGAAGGGTCCATCTATTCCTATACTTTTCAGTGTTTTCAATAGGAATGGATGCTGTATTTTGTCAAAGGCTTTTTCAGCATCTGTTGAGATAATCATGTGATTTTTGTTTGTTAGATTGTGAATATGGTCAATTATGTGGATGGTTTTCCTAATATTGAACCATCCTTGCATTCCTGGTATCAATCCCACCTTATCATGGTGGATGATCTTCTTAATTACTTGCTGGGTTCTCTTTGCTAATATTCTATTTAAGATTTTTGCATCTATGTTCATTACGGAGATTGGTCTATAGTTTTCTTTCTCTGTTTTTGGTCTATCTGGCTTTGGGATCAGTACCATATTTGTGTCATAGAAGGAATTTGGTAGGACTCCTTCTTTGCTTATCATGTCAAATAATTTGTATAGTATTGGGATTAGTTACTCTTTGAATGTCTGATAGAATTCACTTGTTAATCCATCAGGTCCTGGTGATTTTTTCTTAGGGAGTTCTTTGATGGCTTGTTCAATTTCTATTTCTGATATGGGATTATTTAGGTATTCTATTTCTTCTGCTGTTAATCTAGGTAATTTATATTTTTGTAAATATTCATCCATATCTCCTAAATTGTTATATTTGTTGCCATATAATTAGGCAAAATATTTCTTAATGATTGCCTTGATTTCCCCTTCATTAGAGGTGAGGTCTCCCTTTTCATCTTTAATACTGTCAATTTGGTTTTCTTCTTTCCTTTTTCTTATTAGATTGACCAGTACTTTGTCAATTTTATCTGTTTTTTCAAAATACCAGCTTCTAGTCTTATTTATTAATTCAATAGTTCTTTTACTTTCGATTTTATTAATTTCTCCCTTGGTTTTTAGTATTTCAAATTTAGTTTTCATCTGGGGGTTTTTAATTTGCTCGCTTTCTAATTTTTTGAGTTGCGTACCGAATTCATTAATCTCTGCCCTCCTTAATTTGTTAATATATTCACTCAAGGATATAAATTTCCCGCTGAGAACTGCCTTGGCTGCATCCCACAGAGTTTGGTAGGATGTCTCATCATTGTCATTTTCTTCAATGAAATTGTTGATTGTTTCTATGATTTCTTCTTTGACAAATTGATTTTGGAGAATCATATTGTTTAATTTCCAATTGGTTTTTGATTTACCTGTTCAGGTGCCCTTACTAATTATTATTTTTATTGCATTATGATCTGAGAAGGTTACAATTATTATTTCTGCTCTTTTGCATTTGTTTGTAATGATTCTATGCCCTATTACATGGTCAATCTTTGTGAATGTGCCATGTGTAGTTGAAAAGTAGGTGTATTCCTTTTTCTCCCTTTTTATTTTTCTCCACATAACTAAGTCTAATTTTTCTAGTACTTCATTCACCTCTGTTACCTCTTTCTTATTTATTTTTTGGTTTGATTTATCTAGATCTGAAAGAGGAATATTTAGATCTCCCACTATTATGGTTTTACTATCTATTTCCTTCTTGAGCTATGCCAGTTTCTCCTTTATGAATTTGGATGCTATGCCACTTGGTGCATACATATTGAGCAGTGTTATTTCCTCATTGTTTATACTGCCTTTAATCAGGATGTAATGACCTTCCCTGTCTTTTTTAATCATATTTATTTTTACTTTGACTTTGTCAGAAATCATAATAGCCACTCCCGCCTTCTTTTTCTCATTTGACGCCCAAAAGATTTTGCTCAAGCCCTGAACCTTAAACTTGTATATGTCTACCTGCCTCATATGTGTTTCTTGTAGACAACATATGGTAGGATTTTGGTTTCTAATCCACTCTCCTATTTGCTTCCGTTTTATGAGTGAGTTCATCCCATTCACATTCAGAGTTATAATTATAAGTTGTGCATTGGCTGACATTTTTGTATCCTCCCCTATTCCTACCCCTTTTTTTAATACTATTTCCTTTTAAACCAGTGGTTTGCTATTAAGACCCTATCCCTTATCCCCTCCCTTGACTAACTTCCCTTTCTACCCCCTCCCTTATTATTCCTCTCTTTTTGTTTTTAAAGTCCTAATGAATTCCCTCCCCTTTCTTCTCCCCTCCCTTTTTTTGACCTCCCCACTCCCCTGCTCCCCTTGGTTTATCCCTTCTGACTTTCTCAGTAGGGTTAGAAAAGAGTTTTATATCCCGATGGATAGTATAGCTACTCTTCCCTCTCTGGGTTCATTACACTGAGAGTAAAGTTTAAATATTACCTCTTAATGCTCTCTTCCTCTCCTTCTTATAATAGTATTTGTCCCCTATCCTTCCCGTGCCCTCTTTGTGTGTAATATAATATCCCATTTTTCTTATTCACTCAAGTTTCTCTTGGTGTCCCCTACTATTTACCCCCCTCTTTCCCACCCCCCATATCATCTTAGACCATTTAGTATTCCACCCTCTCCCTGTGAATTATTCTTCTGATTACTATAATAGTGAATATTATAATAGTGAATAGAGTTCACTACAGAGAATTATACATAGCATTTCTCCCCATAGGAATACAGATAATTAGATCTTACTGAGGCCCTTAAAAAGGCAAATTTAAAAGATATGAGTGTTCTTTCTTTCCCCTCTGTTTCTTATTTACCTCTTCATGTTTCTCTCGATTTTTGTGGTTGGATATCAAACTTTTCATTCAGCCCTTGTCTTTTCTGTGCAAATACTTGGAAATCTTCAATTTTATTGAATGCCCATACCTTCCCCTGGAAGTATATAGTCAGTTTTGATGGGTAGTTGATCCGTGGTTGCCGGCCCAGCCCTCTTGCCTCTCTGAATATCATATTCCAAGCCTTGTGGTCTTTTAGTGTGGAGGCTGCCAGATCCTGTGTGATCCTGATTGGTGCTCCTTGATATTTGAATTGTCTCTTTCTGGCTTCTTGTAAGATTTTTTCTTTTACTTAGAAGCTCTTAAATTTGGCAATTATATTTCTGGGCGTTGTCTTTTCTAAGTCGAGTGTTGAGGGTAATCTATGGATCCTTTCAATGTCTATATTGCCCTCTTTGTGTAGGACTTCAGGGCAATTTTGCTGAATAATTTCTTTTAGTATGGAGTCCAGGTTTCTATTAATTTCTTGTTTTTCTGGAAGTCCAATGATTTTCAAATTGTCTCTTACAGTCTTTTGACTTTGTTTTATTTGTTCTTGTTATCTTGAGAGATCATTAGCTTCTAATTGCTCAGTTCTAGCCTTTAGGGACTGGTTTTCAGCTATGATCTTTTGGTTTTCGGCTATGATCTTTTGGTTTTCGGCCATAATCTTCTGGTATTCCTTTCCAATCTTGTCATTTCTGGTGTTCACTTTGCTTATCAGTTCATTTGATTTCTGAGCCTCACTTTCCAATTGCAAAATTCTGCCTTTTAAACTGTTATTTTCTTGCCTGATTTCCTTTTGAGCTATTTCCCATTTCTCCAACCAAATCTTTTCCATCTTTCTCGTCATCTCAGTTTTGAATTTTTCAAGAGCTTGTGACCAGTTTTCATTATTATTTTGGGAGGGTCCGGATGCTTGTTTGTTCTCCCCTTCTATTTGCTCAGTTGTCTGGATTTTCTCTGTGTAAAAGTTCGAGTGTTATAGATTTCTTTTTCTTTTTAATCTTTCTTGTCTGAGTTTCCTGAGTCTGGGTAGCCATTGTTATCCCAACAGCTTCTTAGCTTTATCCTCTCGCTCAGGGTCTGTCTGCAGTCTTTTCGGTCCTGAGGTCTGAGTTCTGGTTTTTCTCAAGGTCAAGCCCCCTGGTGGACCCCCTTGCTTGGTCCTCTGCTGGAGGCTCCTTTACAAGTCTCAGGTAGCTGTTTCCACAGTCGTATACCCTTCTGAGCTGGTTCCCCACTCAGGGTTTCAGAGCCTTCACTCACACTCATGTGTTTGCCTGTGTCTGCCTATTCTGTGCTCTGCGCAGGCACTCAGGGTCTGTGCGAGTTCTTTAGCTTTTTGGGGTCCTAAATCTTGCTGCTCTCAGGAACAGGCCCTGGAGCTGCCAATGACTCAATGGGTGCCCCAAACTTGCTCTATTTCTTTTTAGCTGGCTTCGGCACTATAGGTGGTGTGTGTGGAGGGGGGGGGGGTGGTTCCTCAGCCCGCAATTTAGTGAGAGCTGTTTCACCCCTTTATAGCATGGGAATGTCCCGATTCCACGTACCTTCCACACTGCGCCCTGTTGTGGGGTCCCTCTGTCTGACTGGGTTTGTTTTTATGTCTCCTTGAGGAGTCTTATATGTTTCAGTCAGGAGAGGTTAAGAGCTGCTTTTTACTCTGCCGCCATCTTAACCCGGAACTCTCTCTGGATCTTTTTAAATGAATTTCTGTGGTCATATCAACTTTATTTTGGCTATGCCTCAATTGACTTATTAAATCCAAACAAAATATGTTACATTTATTTTTTTCTAATTCATCTTAATAGTTTAATTTTTAAGATGCTTTTGAATCTGTATTTTCATGAAATCCCTCAAGATTAACTAGAAAAGGGAGTAGATTTATTCCGTTGGGTCACAAGAATAGCACTAATTGGAATGGATAGAGTTTCCCAGAGGCATATGTTGGCTTGGTTTTAACAATTAGATCTATCCAAAAGAAGAATGAGCTTCCTCTATAAGTAATGGGATCCTTTTCATCAAAGTGCTACAAGGAATGGTTAAATCACTATTATCATGAATGGTATAATAGAGGAATTAAATGATTTTTAATTATTTTTCCCACTTCTATAATTCTGTGCCTTTTCCTTTCCTTACCCTCCCCCTTCCTATGTACATTCAATTGGTATGATACTTACTATTCTACCTCAGGTTTTTTTCTCAAGTTCAACCTTTCCTTCTTATTACCCTGACCTAACTTAGTTCATTATTTCTCACCTGAATTACTGGTTGCTTCTATAAATTTTATTATATCCACTACTCTAATATTAAAGATCAAAAAGCCTAGTTCAATCCTTTTATCTGTTACCCTCCCCACATTCAAAAATTTTCAATAGCTTCTTATTACCTATCAAATGAAGGACAGACTATTCAGTGTGGCATGCAGAGTTCTCCAAAACTATTTCTAACATCATTACTAGCTGAACTATAACTACTCACTTATAAATATTCTATGCTCTAGCCTAGTGTTGGCAAACATTTTCAAGATCATGTGCCCCAACCAAGTGCAACTTCAAGCTGCCTTTAAACACCCTGCATTATCCCAGACAGAGGAGGGAGGAAGAGCTCACATTTTGTGTATGGAGAAAGGGGCAAGGCATGCACAAAATGTCCTTGGGAGTTGTGAAGAGGGGGAACAGAGAAGCCCTCCCTGTGCTGCCTCAGGACCTGTGCCAGAGCTTCACCAACACAGCTCTAGCCAATAACTAAACAGTTTCTGAATGTGTGAAATGCTTGCCTGTTCCCAAACCTTTACTCACAGTATTCTATTTAGCCAGAACCTATTATCTTCCCCTCTCACTTTTTGTCAAAATACTAGTCACTTTGGATAGTACTTAGAATACAATCTGATCCACAAGACCTCTCCTATTTCCTTTAATCTAATGTTATCACTCTTACCTATAATTTCACATTGTTCAGACCTTTTAATGGCACTTATCACATCCTGTCTTGTCCCATTTTCCCCATACTTCTCTTTTATTTTTCATATTTTTTTCTTGTTTCATTCAATTGGCTATTAAGGAATTAAATTTTGTGGGTGGACTAAATATATGAGAATTTTAAAATAATACTGTGGTCATTGATTTAAAAATATTATAGCTTAAGTCAAATTAACTTTCAATAGTTTTATTTACAAAGAAGTGGAAAGAGTGAAAATAGAGAAATGTAAAAGAGGGCAGAGTAAGAAGTCTAACCTATCACCTTAATGTTGTTCTGGTCCTCAGCTCAACCCAGGCAGGGCTCATGAACCCCTCAGCTGGAGGACTCAGTGGTGGATTAAACAAAGATTCAACCTCATGGGGCCTCCTCCAAGATGTGGGGGGGGGGGGGCCCTCCAGAAGCCAGGAAAGGAGGGTCAGCTTTTCATTCACCCAAGCCAAAGCTCCAAAGGGACAAGATCCAGGAGCAGTCTTACCAGAAGCAGTATAACATCTGGAGTTCCAGGTCCAAATCATAGCTCCAAGCCACAGTCCCAGTCCAAGATCCTCCAACCTGAAAATTCAGGAAGAAGCGCTCTTGCACAGGAAGTTAATCACCTTTTATAGTCCTTTTTATGTCACTTCCTGTCCATTCCTCCACTTTACAGGGACCAATTGAAGTCTTTACATTTGCTTAGCACTGCCCATGGTGTGGTCAGTTGCTTCTGCAGTTGTCACCCACTTTAGAAAGTGGAATGTGGACCTCCCTTACTTAGTGTTAAGTAGGGATGTCTACGCTTTTGGTTAATTAAACTCAAAAGTAGGCAATGAGAGAGTCAATCCCATATTCACAGGTTGAATGCAAGAAGTATGTCTTTATCATCTTGGTATTCTCTATAGCAACTACCACAGCTGATTTGAACATAATAAGAACGTAGTCTTGTTAGCAGTGCCTCTATTAAACTATTATGTTGCTATTTAAGTAGAATTGAATATATATTACTTTTACCAAACATAGGGATTATTAAAAGTCTGAAACTTTCAAAAAATTCTGCATACATATGTATTCTTTTATTGATAATTTTTTTATATTTACAAAATCTTGTGGACACTGTCAAAGAACTCATCAGGCATGCATAGCTTAAATAAAATGGCTTTCAAGGTCCCTGGTGATTCAGGTTACACTATTCTATTAAACTATTAAAGCTAATCTGGCTGCCATGCAAAAATTACTTTTATTCTTTCATTTTCTTTTTGCCCTATTCCAAGCAGTGGATATTATAAATCTTGTCTTCGTTTGGCAAGCCAAAATCTCCATCTCATTCTTGGTTGTTCTCATCAGACAAGTAGACCCACTAATTACTAAATTCAAAGTCATGTATACCTTCTTCTCATCCTTATTCTATCCCTTCAATCTCCCTCCTTTTCAGTTTCTGTTTCTTCCTTCATTAGAATTTAAGTTCTTCAAGACCAGGGACTATCTTTTTTTCTTATTTGTATACCTAGCACTTTAGAACAGTGACAGATACATGTTGTTCAATTTTTCATTCACATCTTTATGACCCATCTTATGAAGAAACACTTGTGGGTAACTTAAATATTACTGGGTTTAGAGAAAGGGGAGAAGGAGGACTGACTGGACAGGGATAACAGACTGGACTAACAAACTGGGGAAACACAAACCCCACCAAAGAACAAGGAATGGGAGATTATGGTTTGGCAGTTGATACCAAGTGCCACCACAGATCCACCTAGCCTGGGAGTCTGTGACACTAACAATGAGTAGACTGGGACCAAAGAATTATAAAAATACAGGTTTAATACAGACTATAAGGTTAAAGATGATGGGAGATGCCACTTTTAACCTAAAACACTAAGGATCACACTCAGGGTTAAAAGTTGAAGGTCTGGGAAATCCCTTCACTATACTAAGCAGGCAGCTGAGATACAAGGGACAAATGGGATCTCACAGAGATGATCTGATTGTCTTGATCTGATCTAATCCGAGTATACCCCAAGAGCATAGGAACAAGCCAAATAACTCTTCAGAGAAAATCAGGGAGATTGACTTTGCTTATCCAACAAGCAAGTCAGAAATCTGAACCTCTACTCCTTGATCCTGACAGTTGTAAGGTCCCAGGTATTTCTTTTAGATACCCAAAATACAGGTCTTTCAGGTACCAAATTCCTTCAAAACCCCAACTGCCTTTTTGAGAGAGTCCACTGTGTTCCAGTTGGAATCTCAGCTCCTGCCTGTCTTTCTAAGCTTCCAAAATGCTTTAAACCTGTTTCCCTCTTAGACCCAAGGACTTTATATCCCACCAAGCCTTTCTATACTCCACTATCTCCCAAAGTCAGTCCAAGCTCATATCCATTGTTTCCATGATACTATCTATTCATTTTCTGCTGTCCTTTTCTTCTTTTGCCTTCAATATTCCCCAATATCAGGGTCTCTCTCATTGAATCCTATTATCATAAGCTTTAGCTATAGTATATGTCCTTCCAATGACAAATCAATTATTTTTTAACTGTTGACTGATTTGTTCTGCTTGCTGTCCAGGGAACACTCAAAAGTCTTTTCCATTACCACAATTTGAAAGCATAGATTCTTTGACCTTCAGCTTTCTTTTTTAGTCATGTTTTCACAGCCATACATTACTACCATAGCTCTGAGTAAACATACTTTGTTTGGAAAGGTGAGGTCTCTGATTTTTAGTATAGTCAATATTTGCCACACTTTTTTTTTCCTATGGAGAAAGCATATTTTAATTTCATGGCCTCAATCTTAGGCTGCTATGATTTTTGAGCCCAAGAATATAAAATCTGACACTGCTTCCATTTCTTCTCCCTCTATTTGCCAGGAAGTGATGGGACCAGTTTCCATAATCTTTCTTAGCTTCTGTCTTGCAGAGCTTTGCCTTGGTGTTATCTACCCTTCTCAGTCAGAAGTTCAAGTGAGGGCAGGTAATGTGATGTCTTGCTTTAAAGAATTTTGCCCTGAAGCTATCTTCCTAGTGCCTGCTGCCTAAGCTGTATCCAGCCTTGTTTCTGCACAGTCTCCATTCTCTGCTGCTCAGACTCCCCACTCTTCAGCCTAGGGTCTCAAGTCTTGCTGCCAAGGCTTTATACTGTCCTCAGGGGTAAGTCTGTGGTGCTTTCAGGCAACCCCAGAGAATTTAGTGATTGTCCCACCCTCGCTCTGATTCTGGAGGTAGGTGGTGGGAAGAAGAGATAATCACCCTTCTATTTGATAAGTGAAGTTTCACCCCCTAATGTTGTGGGAATCCCCAAACATTGCCTACTTTTAAGGCTATATCCAATAGGAGATCCCCTTTACTCATCTGATGTTAATTTCTGTCCTTTTGAGCCAGTTTGAAATGATTCATTGGAAGCAGATTCAGAAGGCTCTTGCTACTCTACTGCCATCTTAGCATCACCCCAGTTTCCATAATCTTATTTTTAATGTCAAGCTTCAAGTCAGTTTTTATATTTTCCTCTTTCATTGTAATCACAAGGTTTTTATTTCTTCTTTATTCTACCATCAAAGTAGTATCTTAGGTTATTTATATATCTTCCAGCAACCTCAAAAGTTTTTAATTCATCCAGTTTGAAATTTTGAATATAATATAAGTTAAATCAATAAGTTTACTATATACAATCTTCTTGTATCCCTTTTCCAATCTTAAACTAATCAGGTCTTCCATGTTGAGTACTACCTGATACTTCTTGACCTAAATACAGGGTCCTCAAGATTCTTTCAGGAATTGTCACATTTGGCTGTGATCCACAAAGTAAAAAGTTTTAATGTAGTCAATGAAGCAGAAGGATATTTTTTCTGGGACTTTCTTGTTTTTCATTAATCCAGCAAATGTTGGTAATTTCTTATCTAGTTCCTCTGTCTCTCAGAAAACCAGCCTGCACTTCTGATAAGACTTGGTCCATATATTGCTGAAATCTACCTTGAAGAATTTTAAGTCTAACTTTGCTGATATGTGAAATCAATTGTTTGGTAATTTGGGCATTCTTTGGCATTGCTTTTCCTAAGGATTGTGAAATTAAGCAATCATTTCCAATACAATTGCCACTGTTGAGGTTATTTTAAAAAATGTTTTTATATTGAGTGTAACACTTCAAAGGGAAGATCTTTTAGAATTTTAAAAAGCTTAGCTGGAATTCCATTACCTCCACAAGTCTTATTGTTAACAATGCATACTTTTTTCCATTTGAAAATGTTTTATTCACAATCTGTATAATACTTTACTTCCCATTATTTATCTGTAAAAAATCAATTTCAGTATGTATTTTTAAAGTTTTGAGTTCCAAATTCTCTTCTTTCTTCCTACCCCTCTCACTCTCTCCTAGACCTCCCATCTCCCTGAGACAGAAAGCAATCAAATATAGATTTTACATGTGCAATCATGTAAAACATTTTTTTCATATTAGTCATCATGAAAGAGATCCCAAGTGAAAAAAAGTAGAAAGAAAGTAAAATATAGTATGTGTCAGGTTGCATTTAGCTTCCATTAGGTCTTTCTCAGAGGACATTTGGCATTTTTCACCATGAATCTCTGGGATTGTCTAGGGAAGTGATGGGCAAATTATGGCTGGTTGGCCAGATGTGGCCTGAAATATTCTTTCTACATTATTCCTAATCTGATGAATACAATGAATAAGATACAATACAATGAAACTTCAAAAGAGTTGCCTAGAAATAGACTGACCGATGAGCATTTCCTTTCTTTTGGCCCCCCTTTAAAAAGTTTACCCATCACTGGTCTAGGTTCATTATATTTCTGAGAACAACTCAGTCATTCAAAGCTGTTTGTCAAAAAATATTGCTGTCACTGTGTAAGATGTTCTATTTATGCTCATTTCACTTTGCATCAGTTCATTTAAATCATTCCAGGTTTTTCCAGAATCTTAGTCTTCATCATTTCTTATAGGTCAAGAGTATTCCATCACAATCATATACCACAACTTTTTCACTCATTTCCCAATGGACAGATAACCACTCAGTTTCCAATTCTTTCATTAGCAAACCTTATTAAGACCAACTTGACTTCATTTTCTAGGATGTTTGGCATTAGATTATTAATTACACCATCACTGTTGTCAGTGATGTTAAAATCTTTCTTGTATAGTTTTGTATATTCTTGCCTCCTCTTCTTAATTTTTATTTCTAAATCTCAACCATTCTTGTCTTTTATGATGGCAATTTTTGCTATTTTGAAACTTTCACTTGGAATCTCGAATTTTCTTCAAGAGTTCTCTTATGTTTTCCATTCTATTGTTTTCTTCTAATTCTTTGCATCACTCCTTTTAGGAAAAATCTTCTCTCTCCTTGCTATTTTTTGAAATTCTTTATTAATTTGGGTATATCTTTCCCTCTATATTTTACTTTTCACTTTTCTTTTCTTCAATTATTTGTAAAGCCTCATCAGATAGACATTTTGTTTTCTTGCTCTCCCTTTTCTTTGAAAAAAATTTAATTTTGTTGTTGTTGTTGCTGCCTTTTGTACAACATTGCAAATCTTTTTCCTTAATTCTTCAAGAACTCTATCTACCACATCTAATGACTTAAATCTATTTGTTACCTCCACATCATGTTTCTAATGTGTTATTTAGTTCATATCTATACAATCTGATGGCTTCCTCTTCTTCAATTTAAGTCTAAATTTTGCAATTTAATCAGATATATAGCAGCTGCTTAATAAATGTTCAGTTACTACTAATTCCCCTTAAATTTCCCAAAGACATATATATATATATATTTATTAAAGGGAAGTCCTTGCTTTTCTTTTCTCTCTGTATACTAAGTATCTTGTTGGTGGCTTCTACTCTCATTTAAGTATCTTTGATTTGTAAAAGATACTTCTAAATTTTATCTTGACTACTAAATCTTTTCCCAGACTTGAAGTCCCCTATTTATTTGCTCTGGTTATTTCTATCAGGTAATCCTACCATTACTTCAAATTCAATATGTCTAAAACGGAACTTATCACCTTCATCTCCAAAACTACTTTTTCTATATCCTTATCTATTATTGTAAATCATACCACTATGGTCACAACTACTAAAATTCATGACTTTAAATTCATCTTTGGCTCTTAAATATCCCTTACTGAATCCACATTCATTAAATCTTGTCCATTCTATCTCTACTCAAAATTTCTACTGTATTTTTCCTTCCACATTGTTGATGAAACAACTTTTGTTAAAATCTTTATCAATTCTAATCTAGACAATTGTTAAAGACATCTAATGACTTCCCCAATTTTCTATCCTTATACCCCTGGTGAGGTCACCTTCCTGAGGGACTACCTCTGGTCATATTCTGTACATACAAACTTTACTGTTTCCTTAGTACCTACTAAATAAAGAAGAAACTCCTGCTCCTGGCATTTGAAGTATTTCAAACTCTGATTCCAACTTGTCTTTTTAGTCTTGTCTCATACCATTTCCCACTACCTAGCCTACAGTCTAATCTATATGGTATACATTTTATATGACTCTTTCTCCTCTGTTGCATAATTATACTTTCTTTAACAATTTGTCTTATGTGCCAAGAACTAGGATAATTACCAAGTGTAGAAACACACACAAAAAGGAAATTGCCATTGTCCTCAAAGAACATGACTTTTACTGGAGAATATTGATAAGTAAAAAGAAATTTTGTGCAAGATAATGCAAAACAATATATAAAGGAATTGAATCTATTAAAATAAAGTTGTGGGACCAGCCCAGAGGTTGTAATGATTTTTTAATAAAAGGAGAAGGTGATTGATGAGACAGAGGATGGAGGTAGATCACTCCTAAGGAAAGACTACCCTGATTTTAGCATGTCTATTTAGCTGGCTCTTCTGCAGCAGTGTGGAAGTAGAGAGAGCCTAGCGCTGCTCCTCTGGGCTTAAATAGCCAGCAATTCCTCCCTCCATAGTGAATTTGTAAGGCTGATGCTCTGGCTGACATCAGGATCAGGAGACACTCAGGCTAATACCAGGGGATGTAGTCAGAGGGCTCAATCTATGACATCAAATGGCTTGGAGGTAATTTTCCTCCCACAAATCTTTGCAATTTCTGTAATCAGAAATGATCTCATGTAGGAGTGATCAGGGGAAACTAGGTGGCTCAGTGGATTGAGAATCAGGTCTAAGATGGGAAGCCCTAGGTTCAAATCTGGCCTGAGACACTTCCTAGCTGTGTGACTATGGGCAAGTCACTTAACCCCCAATGCATAGCTCTCACCACTCTTCTGCCTTGGAACCAATAAATGATATTGATTCTAAGGCAGAAGGTAAGGGTTAAAAAAAAGGAGTGATCAACATGAACTCTTTTGAAGTAAAAAAGAATTTAAAGAAAAAGAGAGGAAGATAAATTTGATGCCATTGATGGGAGGCATTCTATGGAATGTCATTTACAGACAATAGGACAATTTAACTAAAATTAAGAATGCATGGAGAAAATATAAGCCTGGACAATGTAAGTGGAATCCAAATTGGGGAGAGTTTAAGATGTTAACCTAGTCAATTTATATTTTAGCAACAATGGGAAAATGCTATAGATTTTTTAATAAAGAAGTGAAATTACTGGATCTGTACTTTAAGCATGTCATTTGTGAAGTATGGAAGAAAAGAAGAGGGAGAAACAGAAAGTCATATATTTCTATTATGTAGACACATATTTCCTCAAGCAAAAGATTAGAAAAGGGATGCCAGTAAAGTCCTTACAATTTCCCATGAGCTACTGTGTCTTTTACTTCAGTCACATCTGGCCTGTAGTCATTTTAACCACTTGGGAATGTATCCTGATTCCTTTCTGTTTTCATCTATCCTTTGTCATACTTCAGAAACCTCTCCATATTCACTATAGTTTTGGAATTAACCTTTTGTAAATATCCTTCCCCTGTGGGTCTCTTCCTCTTGAAAGATGGTTCTTTCTAGAATCTCCAATTAACAAGGACTCACAGGCCAGCCATGTCTCATTCCTCTTTAAGTTGTAGTCTGAATTTTCTTGAACATACCCTTGAGCTAAGGATCTTATATAATGAACAACTAGTGTAATTGGTTTAAATCTTGTGCCTTTGAACTACATTTCCTTGAAACCCACTGACTTCCTGTCATTGTGTGCTGGTGTAGACAGGGGATAAATTGGGTGGTCTTCTGGGACTAGCTCTCTTTCCTTCCTATGGTGGCTTGCAGCTGAGAATGTGGGTTGTTTGAACATGTAGATTAGCCATGGAATGTGGTTTTATTTTGTTACCTTTTTATTTCTTTACTCCTATTGACTACTAATAAATCTTATAAAAATATAATATTTAAAGTTATTGTTATATATTTCTTTTACTTTTTACATTGATGGCAACCACTGAAGTTGGAAAAAGAACTCTCAATTTTTTTTCAAGATAGCCTAGATATACTTTGCAAAATTGCACTTTTCTCCTCCTGTTTCTGGTGCCCTGCTCTTGCTGTTTTTGTTTTTGTTTTTTGTTTTTCTCTTTTTTTCTCATTTTCTCTGGCCACCTGGCTGCTTTCATTTGAGTGGCTTTGACCACCAGGGATAAGCCTCTTCTCTTGCCCATCCTTTTTGTTGCTAACTCCCAGCCACCTGCTTCTGCTGCTTCTGTTACTGATCCTGCTGCTGCTGTTGGTGTTGCTATTAAGAACCAGGTAAAGTATAAATCCTTTTACCCTCCCTCCTCCCACATGGGATTTTGAGCCTGTTCTAGTCCCTTTTCTAGCCCTTACCTCAGTTAGGTTCTCATCCTCTGCCTGTTGGGGAGGGGACTGAGGTAGCACATGGCCCCTAGTGTTTTATCCCAAGGATGAAGAAGGATGGTTACTCTTCTAAACAGGAAGTAGAATTGCAAGCATGGTTCACTCTATGAAAGAGCAGTGCATTACCTATTTCAAATGGCTCCCAGTTTTAGGTTGTTTTTTCTTCCTACCGTTCCTGAATGCATTGGTCTTTGGGATTAGCTTGAATGATCCTGTGATTCAGGGGAGAATTTCATCTCCCTATGCCCCCTTGCCATTTGGGTCTTCCCAGCTTTTGCAACATACCCATTATGAGGGTTATCCACACTATCCCCAGTGCAGAGATGAACTGCAGAGGGGTGACAAAAGAAATGCAAATTGATGATGATCTTGGGGAGGGGAAGAAACTTTAAGGAGTCTGGAGGTAAAATTTGTAAGCCTTTTCATACTCCATTATTTTATGAAAGTCTCTGTATTTTATTATATTTTGCTGATTGTTTGCTTTACAATTTAATTTTGTTTTAAGTTCATATGTTAATCTGATCAATACTATTCTGTTGCACAGAATAGTTTTAATCTTCTGTGTTTTGGCTATTAGATACATTCTGTTACATGCTTTTATTTGTATCTCCTCATGACAGTACTAAAGAAAATATCATTGTAAAAGTTCATAGTCAACTTACACAAACCCTTTCAGGAGATCACATGTTGCCTTAAGAACCTTTTGTTCCTTTTTGCCTTTGTTAATTGTAACATATATGAATATAGAATTACTCCATCAAACTGGTTACAATCTGTATTAATAACCTTTAGAGAAATTAATGAGTCAAATATCTCAATTGATTTTAAGGAGTCTTTAGAATCCATTTTTAGATATCTGGTAGCATCCACTACCTCTGATCATTTGTCTGCCTCTGAGGTCTTTGTAACAAAATGTAAGGATTAATTTAGTAGATAAAGTAATTATGATATATCCCCACCTCCACATTTGTAAAAATGTAATGGATGAGACATATAACAGTCTCATACCAGAGAAGCTGTGAAGGTGTTCCTAGGGTGTGGTACCCCTAGATGGCTCACAAGAAGGAGCATCAAGCAGGAAGCTTAAATAGCTTTCTACACTTATTTTTAACTCTTCAATTTACTCTACCTTTCCACCAGAATGTTCTATATTTCTTGGTAATGTTTTAGACCAAAAAAGGTTTTTATCAACAGTACAGAGATTTGTGTTTGTTTGTTTGTTTGTTTGTTTTTTCTGGGCTCCTCTGCCACATTTTGGATGATGGCAGTAAATAGATTTTGTTAAAAATATCTCAGCCAAGCTTGAAACATTTGGTACACCTGAAAAAAACTTGTGACAAGTATCCATTCACTTCTAAAGTTTTTTGTTTTTTCAAATGTCACACAGCAACTCATGTGAATGCTATTATGACAGTGGGATTGTTTGCTATTGTCATTAATTGGGCCATTGTGAATTCTGAGAACTTTGGTACTTTCTTTGAATGTACATTACTATATTACAGTTTTTATAAATCTATTATTTTGCAAAAATCATTTGTTCTCACACAGTGGATCATGTTCAAGTTTAAAAAGGAAATGGATCTCATTTTGGGGTGAGGAATGTTTGTATTCTACCTCTCCTTGGCTGACATACTGTGTCACTGATTATAAGCTATATATTTTTGATTTTAAAAACATTTTTATTATTGTTTTTCTTCCTACATATGCAATAGAGTATTTGACCTTTAATTTTTCTCTCCTTTTTTGGACTTGAAACACATGTTACCAGTATTATTAAGGTTTTTTTTTTAATTTTGCAGTAATATAAGTTTAAAATGCATTTGTTCTAATATTAATGCATACCCCAAAAGTTTTAGACTATAGAATAATATAATTGATTGTTTTAAAAAAATTATGGGACTTTGCTTAATGATTCTGTCTGATCCCAGAAGAAGAGAAAATGAAAAGAGCCACTGCACAGTGCCAAAGAAGCACACAGTTAACCTGCATAGTGCCTAGGGACCATAAAGGTCAAAGAGACAAAATCCCAGTGAGATTGATGTAACTTTAAGCCAAGACAAGAGGACTTGAACTTGTTTTGGTTTTGAGGTTGTAGTTGTTTTGACATGTCAGAGGCAGGACTTCCTCTGAACCCTAGAAAGCACCTCACTTTGGCTGCCATCCTGACTCCTATAATCTGGTCCTTTTTCTGTCTTTCTTAGTGTAGAAAACTTTCTGTAGTCTTGGCTACAGACTGGGTAAGTACATAATTATGTAAATCGCTTTAATTGGGACCTAATTCAGGACCTGTTGTAGGTTTATTTTTCCTTGAAATAGATTTTTAGACATAAGATTTTGATATTTTATATTTCATTCACAAGCTATTTTTCTCTTTTATTTGGATTTTTTGATGTTTTTGACTTTCTTTTCCAATTGATTCATATACTCATAACTCAGCCATACATCCCTGAATGATCCCTTTGTTTGTTACCATCCTCCTCAGGAGGGAATATATTATTATCCTATAATGCAAAGTTTAAATTATTTTGGGAATAATTTTAGGATAAAAAATTTACTACCTCCCTGAATCCAGAAAATGAACTGTTTAGAGAAGGCACCATGAAGATGTCTACAGAAACATACACTGCATCAAGATGATCCAGAATGAACTTTGGGGTACAGCTAATTGAACTGGGGCGGGGTTGAATGCATTTGTTTTGAATGTACACTCTTATGCTGAAGGGGACTACCTCCTAATTGACTTTTTGTCAATGTGCCTAGCAATCATCGGTTTTGTTCTCTTCCTTTTTTTCACAAATTATTATAATTTAAAAGTTGTTTATGTTTATAAGATCCATTGGAGAGACTAGTCTTCTAAGGATCCCAGGGGATAGGGTGGGGGGATGGTAATGTGTAATTGGTTTAAATATTTTGCCTTTGAACTACATTTCCCTGGAGCCTACTGATTTCCTGTCATTATGAGCTGAAGTAGACAGGGAATAAATTGGGTGGTCTTCCAGGGCTAGTTCTCTTTCCTTCCTATGGTGGCTTGCAGCTAAAAATGCAGACTGTTTGAATAGGTAGATTAGTCATGGCATGCGGTTTTATTTTGTTACCTTTTTATTCCTTTACTTCTAGTGAAAATTAATAAATCTTATAAAAATATTTAAAGTTATCATTATATATTAATTTAAATTTTTACAAACTGTATATAATATCTTTTCTCAGCAATACAATGATTCAAATGATCCAAAACAATCCCAAAGGATTCATGAGGAAAAAAATTCCATCTACTTCCAGAGAAAGAAATGATTAAGTCTGAATCTATACCAAAATGAACTTTTTTCCCCATTTCTTTCTTAGAATTTTTGATTTGAGTTTTCTTTCACAAAAGGATTAACATAGAATAATGTTTTACATGATTGTGCATGTAAAATCTATTAAATTGCTAAACATATCAGTGGAGATGGAGGTAGGGAAGGAAATAATTTGAGACCCAAAATTTTTAAGAAGTTGGAATTTTTTTACATGTAATTGAGAGAAATAAAATATAAAATATTAATTTATTAATTTTATAAAGAGAAAAGAAAAAATAAAAATATGACCTAATGAGGAAATTAAAAAACTACAAGTAATATAGGTAGATAGTCCAATGTAGTACATATTTTACTGTTGGCTAAGTCACTCTTTACTTTGGTTTCACAACAAAGAATGCTTTAATTTCATAATCTTTCACTTTATATTCTTAGGATACTTAAAGAAAAAAGAAAAAAGTAGTTTAAGTTTCCTGGAAGAAAATTATGGTATTATTATTGTGATGCATTATGAATGTCTATTTTCATTGAACACATTGTCCATTTTTTCTGAGTATACCTTATCATGAGAAGCAGCTTGGCATAGTAAATAGAGGATTTGCTATAGAGGCATGAAGTCCAGGGTTCAAGTAGTGCTGTTGATATCACTTGAATATGTGATCTTTCTGCCTTACAATCAATGCTCTGTATTGGTTCCAAGGCAGAAGAGTGGTAAGGTCTAGGCCATGGAGGTTAAGTCATTTGCCCAGGGTCACACAGCCAGGAAGATAAGCTGCTGGGACTAAGTGAGCTTGAATGAATTTCTAAGCCTCTTTTAATTTTCCTGAGAACTTTTGAAAATTATGAGTTCCAAAAGAGCTGCAGCTTTGCTTCAGTGGTGGAGGGTGGAATATAGGGAAGTTTCCACATTGGAAGTTCTCTGCCAGAAAGAAATTACCTGTACTATATATTTTGCCACTTTTTGGTCTTATGTTCAAACTACATATACAAAAGTCCAAGCTTATAATAGAGACAATCATGTGGCTGTGAGTGTTTTCTTAAAGGATTAAATACCAGTAATCAGTATCAGTTACCCTATTCCACTCAAAAATTAATTTACAAAATTTAATTTTTTCCTCAATTGAAGAATGTCTCTATGGTATAACATGAACCACATTTATCCTAAGCAAATTTAGAATAAGAATTAAAGGTTTTTATATTAAACAGGTTAATATATTTTACTGAAAAATTAGCCTTCCATGCATATTTGATATGTATAAAATAGGGAGAAAATTATAAGGTAACTTCCTTTCCATGAAAAGTAAATTCAATTTTTCTTAGAATGATTGATGATTATTGATGACTCTTGATATTTCACTTTATCAAAAGACTTGAGTAGTCTGAATAAATAAGATTTTAGTTTTTGGTTGAGTGTCTATTTCTTTTTTATGAAATTTAATTTCTGTGATTTTAATAAATTCTGCTTTTTTTAAAAAAGGTATCTCACAAAACTTTGTGAAAGTAGTTGTTTTTTAATGGAAACTAAATTCTCTCATTGCTCTAGCAATTTCACAAAGATTTTGTTCTTTGTAAATTAGATAATATTGTAGAGTCTGATGCTTAATCTACCTTCATTTGGGGGATTTATTTCAAGTTCATATGAAATGACACTTGACAGAAGGAGAATTAGCAGCTGATTTGACTTCTTGTATACTAATTTGCATACAAATCAAGTATGCCCAACCCAAATCATCTAGTTATTTAATGTGCTTCATGTTAGCTGAATGCAAACATTGAATGAGGAAAATAAATACTCTTTATATTTTACTGTAAAACCACATTCTCTCCTCAGCCAATAGAGCATACCACAGAAACAGATTTGAGAAATAAAATGAAATTCACCAAAC
Organism: Gracilinanus agilis; assembly: GCF_016433145.1. Lineage (NCBI taxonomy): Eukaryota > Metazoa > Chordata > Mammalia > Didelphimorphia > Didelphidae > Gracilinanus > Gracilinanus agilis. The sequence goes on from NC_058135.1 coordinate 153,864,944, forward strand.
ATCACTTTCAAATAATTGAACATGTGTTATATACTTAGCATATAAAGAAATAAGTTTGCTAATTTTCACAGTTACTAGTCACTGTGATTTCCTTCTTTAATGGTAAAAGTGGCATTCATTTTTTCATATTCCCTCAATTACTCATTCTCAGCTTAAACAAGATTTAAGCTGCTTGTTTAAGAAGAAATACAAGCCTAACACTGAAGTCGACTGCTAAGCAATGTACTTCCTTCTCAATAAGTATGTTCTCTCAATTTTTAATCTCTTAATGCCTTTGATGAGATGGGACTCACAAATAATTACCTTCTAATTGTTCTAAGAAGCTTATATAAACTTACAAAAACCTTTAAAAGCACCTTATAATTATTTGGATGTATTCAGAGAAATATTTACTTATGATTCACAATACCCTACCTTTAGATTTGAAAATAGATTACTTCTACATAGGGGTTTGGGACACTTAATATGTGGCTTGAAATATAGTGTATTGAATTTAATAAATGAAGAGTGTTTTACTTTAGACTCATAACAACAACAAGTTTTCTTGAATGGTAAAGACCTAGATACAGATTTCAGTTTGGGAAAATGTGGTTTCCAGAATAATAAATTGAAATACAATTGAGAAAATGGATAGTAACATGTATGTATTTAAATGTTAATTTAACAAAAGTTGTTGAGGTAATTTCCCAAATTTTATCTAACCATATTTCTTACCATCTGTGCTGACTTTTTGTCTTTTGCCATGGTTAAGTTTTCTTAATACACTTTGAGCCAACTTGGGTAAAAACACACAAGTTCTTCATACAAAAGTGCTCAACAAAAAAACAAAGATCCCAAACCAAACAATAGTGGAAAATTGAAGTAATTAAGATAATTAGATAATACAGATCTTAAAAGCTATAGTATCCTCTCTTCATTTGTGTAGTATGAAGAGGGAAACCTAAATTGTCTAAATAGTTAACTTAATTTTCTGCTTGAATTTAGATTTGGAAATCTAGTCAGAGTTCTGCCTCTTGCATAAATTCACCTCAAATCAAATGAGGTAATGAAAAGTATTATTTATTAAACTATTTTTTATTCTCTTCCTGGTATTTAAAATATAGTCCTCAATTCAGAATTCTTCTAACTTTGTGGTAATTTTCTCAGGAAATGGTTATGAGTTTTCTGGAAATTTACTTGAAATTTCTGAAATCTTCCGAGAGAAATTCTACAGTTCAAGTGAGGTTTTACTGTGGTGCAAGTAGGTTTATCTATGCTAGGGGTATAGTTATTGATGAACTAATTGTTTATTCTATCATAATAAACTTTACTCCAATATGATCCTTGATATGATTTATTTTTTAAAAGTTAATCAGTCCAAAATCTAAAAGAAAATTAACTGCCACTTTGCTTTGAGTAATAGCATTTCTAAGAAAGCTTTCCCTCAGGCCATATTGGTGAACCTATGGCACGCATGCCACAGGGGACTGGTTACCTCCTCCTATCCACATGTCTGAGGACATTTCTCTCATCACCTGCCCTCTCCTCCCCCAGCCTCCAGCCCAGCAGCCCATCTGGAGCATGTCTTCCCCTCTCTGGGTATGGGGGAAGCTCACATGCAACTTGAGGGTTGCAGTTTGGGCACCCAGTCTCTAATATGTTGCCATTACTGCCCTAGGATGTTAGCATTAAAATAGAAAATATTTTTAGAAGAAAAAATGAATCTGAGTTATTGCCTGTCTTTTAACTATTCTCTAAAGGTATGTGTCTCTGGTGCTGAAATGTCCATTAAAGTATTAGCACCCAAAGAGGGTCTGGAATTAAATATAAGGGAAACAAAGGAATACTTTCCGAAAAGACCCCATTATTTTCCATAAAAATAATTGTGGAAATCTTCAACATCCTTTTGGAGCAGGTAATTTAGTAAGCATTAATTATTATTCAATATTCTTTTCAGGGAGTTTTCAATTTCACATAGGCACTGGAATATCAAATATCTTAAACCATTGCTCTGACTATCCATTTTATGGATTTGATCTTATCTTAGATTTTTCCTTTTCTCAAGATATTTTAATTTTGAGAATTTATATTTTAGATTAGAAGACAAGCAAACTACTTACAGCCTTGTGTTAAATATATGATGTAATATTTACTAGAAGGAGGGTTAACAAATGAATGCTCAAAACTCATTTAGAAAATCTAATGGAATTTGATAGGTAATGTAACTTTTAGAAAGTAACAATGATGATTATTGTTCTTTTATTATTATTCAAGCTACACTAATAGAGAACAAAATCTTTATGTTGTTGATACCTACCAAATGACTCCCTTTGGTAATTCATCTTAATTTGTACCCTTTATATTTATTACTTTCACTTTCTTGAGCACTCAATTTGCATTGAAAGGACTTGGATTCAGTTCCCATCTCTGTTGCCTGCTAGCTATGTGATGTTGAATAAGTCTCTTTTTCTCTGGGGATCAGTTTTCTCATCTTTAAAATGGGATTTTGAAATTTATAGGGTTTTTTTTCACTTTTAATCAGATGGTATATGTGAAATACTTTGCAAACTTTGAAGATCCACATAAATTTTAACTATTATAACTACTTGGTCACCTTGATTCTATATCTGTATTCTATATTTTGCATCCTATAATATGCCACATACTTCCATCCCAGTATGTGTTCTCTATGGCTATTGAAGTCTCTTATTGCCTATCCCCAATTTAAATATTAAATATATCCTAAGAATCACTGTCACTATGCTTCACTACATTAAGATGACTACTATTATCTCCTGCTGGAGTTCTAGCCTTCAATTTTCAATTTTGCTTTCTAATTCTCATCATTAAAGAATGTTCTTTTCCCCATTTGTTCCTTCAAAACTCATCTCAGGTTCTAATTTTCCAATCTAAGATGATTCTCTTTCTCTAATTTGTTGAAATTATGATCACTATCAAATAACTTTTCACTTCCTTATTTTATATCCCTAACTACTGTTCTTTAACTAGAGATATCTTGATCATTGGTATCTTATGCATCTTCTGAATTCCTCAAAGCACACAATATTGAATTAAGCATGGAATGTTTATTCAAATTATACAGACAATAGAACTATAATTTTGAAGAAATATTAAGACATAGCAATATAAGTTAATAAACTATAGATTTTAAAAGATTTATGTCCTCTGATGCCTACCTTTTATGTTGATTCTATTGAGTTCTCAACATATAATAATGAGACAATTTGAGAGAAATGTATTTATATTTCATATGACTAAACAAATAAAAGAGTTTGCCTTGTCAAATCTTTATTTTGTAGAATTTAGATATACAACTAATTCATCTTATTTTGAATACACAATAGAAAGTTGAATAATTGTCTGAATGTTCAATGGGAAGAAAACACTTTGTTCCAGAGAAAAACAGGAATCAAAAGTATTCAGTCTTTTCCCATCATTCAACCTCTTTAATCAATTTAGCATTGTATATAGCAAGGAGGAAAGATTAAATTTTTTAAAGGATTCTTTAGAATATTTTCTAACCTTTCTTAGTCAAGTCTAAGTAAAGTTTCAGCCCAGAAAACATAATTAACTGGGTCACACAATACAGTTAGGGTTATTCATCATTCTGTTCTTTTTTTTTTTTTGCAGTAATCTTTCTCTTATACAATTATTAATTTAATGTATAAACTTAAAGCTATACAGGAACTTAAAACTTTTGAAAATTTTTTCAATTCTTGAAAGAAGTAATAGATACATATTAAATATAAATTCTACTATTAAACATCTAATATACATTGCTTTATTGCAGGATTTCCTTAAAATTAATGCCATAAGAACTGAAGTTCAAAATGGTGAATATTTCTTAAAGAAAAATTATTGATAGAAGCATGAAAGGAAAAAACATCCTGGACTTAACAGAGGCTTAAATAATACATGTGAGTGGGATATTTGGTAAAAGAAAGTACAAATTTATGACTATGTGAATAAATTGACATTCAAAGATGCCATAAAGTAATGTGACAGTTAAACACAAGCAATCATATGAATATGATAATAGTGACTTTTACAGAGTAAAAAGGTTATGTCTATTTGACCTTATTTTGTCCAAATCTATCATATAGCAATATAAATTAGTGAAAAGTCTGGATTATAGAATACTTTTTGAAATAAAGAAACCCACTTAATCACTTTTTACATATATCCCATAATTAGAGACAAAGGAAACTCATTTGCTTATTCATTCAAGTTATATAATTAGAAATGTCCTTAGGGAAGGAGTTTTATTGAGTAGATAAGATTGATTTGTAATTAGCACATCAATTATTTGTGTGAAATTGATGCTACAGAAGTGCCTGAGGTTATTTGAAAATGTCCATTCTTTAAAATCCCTTTTGAACATTCTTTCCATACTATTAGTTTTTTTTATAAAGAAAAAAAAGTTTCTCTGAGAAATTTAGTCTCATTATTGTCTGAATTATTATAAACATGAGGTACATGCACTGATGAGATTTTTGCTTTATGTAATCATGTGTTCAATCTATATCTATAACTCTTTTTATAAATCCAAGTCACTAAATTTTCTAAAACTGGATGGGAGCACTCAAGCACACAGAGCTCTATAAATGGCAAAAGCTTTACTTCCAAGTTAATATTCAGAAGAACATTAAACATCAGTCAAAAAATATTTATTGATTATCCATTGTATATTGAGAAATGTGTTAGGAGTCTAGGGAAGAAGAAAATGAGTAGGTACATTTGTGCCTTGAAGATACTCATACTTTCGTGAGACAAGATACACACAGAATGAAGAGGGAACAATTCGATACTGTCATACAACATGAATCCTAAATACTCCATGGCTTTAGAAAAAAAGAAAATAACATTTCTTAAGACTGAAATGTTGAGTACCTGGCTCTGGATTAAAGCCTAAGGTATTTGACAAGGAAATAGTATAGTTGGAATTTGAGCTTCCTTCCTCCTACCCCCAGCATAGTTAAATTTTAAATGGAGGACGGATATAGAATAAGAAATTTAGGTTTTGAATTTAGCAACCTCAAAAACATTTAAAAGAGGATGAATCAAGGATAATAAGGAGACTGGAGTGACTGAAATGAAACACATACTAAGCTATGATGAGAAATTAATCTGAACAATTTTTTGATCAGATTATGAAGAGTTGCAACTATCAGAGAGAAAATTATTTTATTAAAAAACTTTTAAAAGATTGATGATTTTTTAAAATAGATTTCTCAGGATGAAATCAAGATGGTGGAGTAGAGAATTAGAGAAAACAATAAGTTAAACTCTCATAACTTTCCCCTTAAATTGTTTTTAAATGACAACTTAAATTGAATGTTGGAACATCTTGGGCTCATCATACTTCTAATAGGAGGACAGTAATTTGTTCAACATATAAGTCCTCTGGTAATATGGTTGGTTTCTACTTTGTTAAAAGGGAGGGGGACTCCTGTGTTATAATAAGGATGGCTGATCAGGATTTTTCCTTTCACCTGATCTGACAGGGTATCTCCCTCTTGGACAGAGACCAAGATATCTGCACTCCCTGACCTGAGTACAATTCTGCTGAGAAGGTAAATACAGTCACTGAGACAGGGATAAAGGAACACCTTAGGAGATGGTGTCAACATTTGGCTAGGGGTTTGGCTTAACCTAGCCTCTGAAGGTGTCCTGCCCTGAAGCAGGAAGCTGATCTGAAAGAGAGATCAAAATGGGTGACTGGGATGTTTCTGCTGTACCCAGTCTAGTAAGAATCTCTCCTCAGGATGAAACCCAACTCAGCAATCTCCTTCTTCCCTATGATGTAAATCTGACCGCTTCTCTATATTTTATGGTTATTTATTGAAAAAAGAATCACAAGGGTGAGGACGGGGAAGAGGGTTGTTAGGGTTTCCCTCTCTATGACACTGATCAATGGCAAGTCCTTCAGCTTAGGCTAAAGCCCAGCTGGCCCGAAAGCTCTCTCTGTTTGATGTTCATTTCCTATGTTAACTAATCCTAGGCTAGTTCTCAAAAGGGTAAGTCTCAAGTTAACAGCTGGCATAAGGTGAGAGGTCTGGTTTCAGGACCAATCCAGCCCACCCTCCGGTAAACCCTTCAGGTAAACTGACAGTTCAACAAGTCCACACAGGTCTTCTTTATCTTGATACAGGAGCAACGGCAGGGAATCAGTAGCATTCAGGAATCTTTCAGGAATGAGTCCAATTACAGAGCTGGGTCTAAAAGCTATTGTTTCACACAGAGTTCCCGAGCACTCCCCCCTGAGAGTTTGTTGTTCTCCCAGAAGCCCTCCCACCAAGGTTCTAACTGCCTCCTGCTCTCTCTTTTCTGTTTCACCACATTATATTCCATGCCCCTGCAAAATTCCCTTCCCTCAACACCAGTTCTGGGACTACATGATAACAGAATGACCAGTAGGTTTAAGAATTCTCAAGTTAGAGACTGGTAGCAATAGATATAGGACCAGATGTTGTTTGGAAACTCCATTTCCTACACGCAATTCTGAGTCATACTTCAAGAGCAGAGAGGAGCAATTTTCAGTCAAGAGGGAGCAGAAACCCTGAGGGGAAATATCACTTTTGGTCAAATAAAATCAGGGACCTTGAAGAACAATATTGCTTCTCGTCCCCAGGGAGAAAGGTCAATGAGGATCAATATCTTTTGAAATAGGCTCAGGGGCCCTTACTATGTAAAGCCAAGAGTACAGTCCAGGAGAGGAGTGACCATACCTATTCCTAGATCATACAATCTTGGAAACACTGAAAACTTTCAAACCACCAGGACTAACTCTGAAAACAGAAGTGCAAAAATATCTAAAGCTTGAGATAGTGTTCATTCTGCCCCCCATGCTGGAAACAAAGCCCAACTTTATCATAATCAAGAAATAGCATGAAAAATGGACAAAAACAAAATTACTTCATCATAAAAATCTACTATGGTGATATGGAAGACTGAGACCCAAATTTAGAAGAAGATTAAAAAAAATCTAAATAGTTACAAATAAAGCCTCCAAATGGGGGAAATGTCAATTGGATACAAGCCCAACAAGAATTCCTGGGAGAACTAAGAAATCAAATTAGATTAGCAGGACAGAAATTAGGTAAAGAATTGAAAGCAAAGGAAGACAATTATGAGAAGACAATCAGTAGCTAAAGTTACATTAGTATATGTCCCAAACCAATGCCTCTTTCTTCTTGACCATATTTTTTTTATAGGAAATTCCCTTGCCTTTGAATCAAACATGGTTTTGTCCCTTTCAATAAATGTTAAATCATCCTAGTTTTCTTTTGTGGTTACCTCATCCTTTTAAATAGAACATTTCCTCAAATTTACTATAAAATCAGTGAGGTATACTGACAAATAAGCTGGAAATTTTTATTAATTTATGCTAAGAATATCGCAAGGGCTAATTTGGCTACTGGCATGAAAGCCAGAGATACGTGGAAAAAATCATGCTGGGTGCTATTTTCAGAGTTTTCCTAAATATTCTGATAATGTGCCATATTTAAATGTCTCGCCCACCCTTAAAGTGAGATTTCTTGCAACTTGTTTATTTAAAAAGTTTATGAGGACTGATATATTAGCATTTATCAAAATGACTGGCTACTAAGAAATATATTCAATAAAGAAAAAAGGATGAATGGATAGAGAAAACAAATATATTCAGGAATGCCTTGAGATTCATTTTGAAAACTTCTAATTGGTATTATAAACAGTGTGTGTATGTATACATGCATGTATACATACATATACATATATATATGTATATATATATATATATTTCATGCATTTGTCCCTGCTGCTTTATAAGTAAAGAAAATGTGTCCATGCTACATTCAGGAATTATATGGATATTGGAGTCATGGCCCACAGAAAATTATTTAAGTATGTGCTTTACTTCCAACCCCAACTCCCTCCCCACCTACATACTATTTAGTGATGCAGTGATCACATATGAGTGATTTGCCTATGATCTCAATTTGAATAAAGGTGCTGTAATAATCAGTGCCACTTAGGGAAGAGGCATTTCCCCCAGGTCATAAGTTCTCACACTGTTGTAGGGAAAAAAATCACTTTTATTGCTCTGAAATTCTGGAGAAATACTGGAGAAATTTAAAGGTAATGCAATGTCTACTGGTAGTGCACTTTGCCTGTTTCCTCAACTGTAAAAGAAGGAAAGGAATACTCTCTCTCTCTCAGGGTTGTGTTATGAGGACCAAATTAGGTATTATTTGTAAAAAATAGCACTGAGGGCCTGGAACATAATAAGTACTGTGTATTGATTCTATACTCATGGGATGGACCACTGTCTTAGTGAGAGATGTAAAGTTATGTAATCAGGGTTTTCCATATGTGACAAGAAATCAGAACTCAAGGAACAGGCTAGATAATTCCAGTTTGATACTGCCCAAATTCCATAGAAAATATTTCAAAATATTTCCAAATGGTGATGAAATTTTATCCCCTTGAAAAAAAACTGTTTGTTTTTTGGTTATTTTAAAGAAATTTGCCTCAACTAGAAGAGAAATGAGTGAATTATATGTGACTTGAGATTTTCATTCCCTATACAGATTCTTTTTTAAATTTTATTCATTAATTTAGAATATTTTTCCATAGTTACATGATTCATGTTCTTTCCTTCAACTCCTCTCACCCCTCTCCTGTAGCCAATGTATAATTCAACTGGGTTTTACAAGTATCATTGATCAAGTCCTATTTTCATATTATTAGTATTTGTGGTAGAGTGATCATTTAGAGTCTCCATCCCAAATCATATCCCCATCGACACATGTGATAAACAGATTGTCTTTCTTCTGTGTTTCTACTCCCACAGTTCTTTCTCTGGATGTGGGTAGCATTCTTTCTCATAAGTCCCTCAGCATTGTCCTAGGTCATTGCACTGCTGCTAGTAGAGAAGTCCATTATATTCGATGATGCCACAGTATATCAGTCTCTGTGTAAAACATCCTCCTGGTTCTGCTCCTTTCACTCTACATCAATACATGGAGGCTGCTCCAGTTCACATGGAATTCTTCCAGTTTATTATTCCTTTTAGCACAATAGTATTCCATCACCAACAGATACCACAATTTGTTCAGCCATTCCCCAATTGAAGGGCACACCCTCATTTTCCAATTTTTTGCCACCACAAAGAGTGTGGCTATAAATATTTTTGTATATGTATTTTTCCTTATTATCTCTTTGGGTACAAACACAGCAGTAGTATGGCTGGATCAAAGGGGAGGCAGTCATTTAAAGCATTTTGGACATAATGCCAAATTGCCTTTCAAAATGGAATGCATTTGTGTCCCAATTTTGCCACATCCTCTCCAACATTTATTACTTTCCTTTGCTGTCATATTAGGCCATCTGCTAGTTGTCAGGTCCCTATGCAGATTCTTGAAAAAAAAGATACTGAGTATGTGGTTCCTTACGCCCATTTTTTGCACTCTATTTTTTGACTAGGCAAGCCAGAGTATAATTCATTATATCAAATGTATACATGAAATGGAGAAAAAAGAGAGGCGTACAGGTGGCATGCATTTTATACCTTTCCTAAGGACAGTGATTAATTTCAATTTCCATCAGTGGATTTGGACCACATTTACTTTTAATGTCTTCCTCTTTCTTTTACCCGCAAGCAAACTACATTTAAATTAAAATCTATTTGCATTAACAGCAAGGTGTGAAAATAGGTATTAGTGTCTAAAGGCAAAATTGGCATTTAATTAAGGATTTTTCCCTTTTCTTGTTCTTCTCCTATTTCTTTTTTTCACTTCTGTATCTCTTTTTCTTTCAGTTTTCTTCTTCATTCTTTTCTCTCTCCCTTTTCTGTTTCCCTCCTCCTTTCTTTATCTATATGTAATATAGATAATATATCATATATCATATTAATAATAATAGCTGCCATTGATATGTAACTTGAAAGTTTCAAAGCTTTGCATATATACTCATTTTATCTTCATAACAACCTTGGGAAATAGATGCTATTATTATTCCCATTTTTAACATGTTGAGAATAATTTTTAATAAGCAGTTTCTAACTTTTTGTGATCTAGATTTTCTCCCTTTCATTCTACTAATCTTCTCAAGATGGCAGGTAATATGATATAGGCTGTATATGTGTTATTATACAATACAGATTTCCATGTTCACCGTGTTATGAAATAAGACATATATCAGTTGCACTAGAGAAAAATTCATGGAGGAAATAAAGTGAAGAATGATAAGCTCCAATATACATTCAGATTCTAACAGTTCTTTTCTATGGCAGTAGATAGCCTTTTTTTCATCATGAGTTCTTTAGAATTGTCCTAGACCTTACATTGCTTAATTTAGTTGTCATTCACAATTGATCATCATGAATTATTACAGTTACTGTATACGACACCTCCTGGTTCTGCTCACTCCATTTTGTATTACTTCATATGAGTATTATTCTCATTTTTGCATGTGATGAAATTGAACCAACCAAAGACTAAATGACTTGTATTGGGGTCACAGACTTGTAAATGCCAGAGATCAGATTTGAACTCAAGACTAATTGATACCAAGCCCAGAGTCAAAATTTGTAATACCGATTTAGAACAGAACACTTCTATGTGATATTTTTTGTTTCTTCTTGTCAAACAAAAACTGAAAAAAATTGACAATTCCAATATATTTTAGTTTTCTTTTTTCTAGTCAGCATTCTTGTTTTAAAATTACAGTTTTATATTTGATGTAGAGATATTTTGCCCCCTATCTATCCAAAATAATTCAGATATCTTAATATCCATCTGGTACAATTTAACATTCAACTAATGGCATGCTTCAGGGAATTCCCAAAAAGCAATTGAAGAGTAAATCTAATATTTTTTCATTATGAATTAATTTTCTAACATTATCAGAAATGAGTTATTATCTAAATCCTGATGGATATGTTTTCCCCCAATTTCCCAAAAATAACTTATACAATTATCACTTGAATAAAAAATATCATTGTCACTCTGTAGCTTTTGTGACACCTTGAAATATATCATTAGTATTTTAGAATTTGGCATTTGCTCAAGTTCTTCATTTTGTCTTACTCCCTAAAGAGGGAGGTTTAAATTGATCCTGTGCTCCAAATGTATTGTAATGTTGACTCTGTAACTTACTGCAGATATGTTAGAATATCTTTAGGTTACAATAAGATATTCTTGATTTGCTCTGTGACAAGCTTATACATATGAGAATGTTCAGAGCTATAGGAACTTCTTCCCATTAAAAGGAAAAAATAAATAAATGCCTTTTCATATATGAGTAAAATGTATATTTTTGTTGGTGTATTTTTACTAAGAAAAATGAAAATACTTTATGAAAAGCTTAGGAATAGCTTATTGCTCTGTTGAACTTTGTATATTCCTTTGCACCATCACCATAGGCACAGGGACTACCCCAGTTCCCTTTGGCAAGTTCAGCAAATTCATTGTTTTAGTTCACCCAGGGATCAACAGTACCTTAGAAATGATTCTCATTGATCAAATTTTCATGATGTCTTCTTATTAATTTATATTGGGAAACCTCTTCACTTATAAGTGTTCTAATGTTGTCTAATTCATCTCTTTCCTATAATAGAACATTTGGGAAAATAAATGAATAATCAGAAACATGGAATCAAAGGGAAGAGATGAACATAGAATATTTCATTTAGGACATGTCAGAGCTAGAAAAAAATATTGCTGCTTTTCTATAGTACCTACCTTTCTAGTGGTGAGTATAAATGTTTCTACCAAATATTACATGTCTGGATTTGGTTATACTCACCAAATTCTATCATATTCTTACTTACAATATTCCTTTTTTGTTTCTAATATCCTTTTTAATAGAATGTGACTTTGGACATGTTAAAATTAATCTTCTATGAATTGCATTTTAGTTTAATGTTGTGTGGAATATCCTTGTTAGCAGAACTCTGATAAGTTATCAGAAGAATGATTTTTAAAAACAATTTGTTCCTACTTTGGCAGTTTGGGAATTTCTGGGACATTCTGATAATTAATGCTAGATATTTCAGATGGTTCTTGAAGTGAAAACACTGTTACCATTTAATGGAAGAGCACTGCCAAAAGAAAAAAAAAGTGTTCCTTGCAAAAGATACTTCATCTCCCAAATATTTGCTTTACAATGGGCATCTCCTAAACCAGTGATGGTGAACCTTTTAGAGACCATGTGTAGTGTCCCACCCACACACCCCCAAACTGCATGCCATGCCCTGTCCCCTGAGACCAAGGGCCACCCCACTCCTTACCCATGATAGGGGAGGGAAAAAAAGAAAGGGAGTGGCCCAATCACTCCCTTCAGGGAAGGGAATAAGTGCACAGGGGCATGGAGGCACAGTGGAGAAGGTGAAGGGAGCAGCTCCACCAGAGTCCCTCTGCTTTTATAGTAACTAATTTGCAGGAGGTGGTGTGTGTGTGCCCACAGATAGGTCTCTGCATATCATCTTTGGCACACGTGCCATAGGTTCACCATTAGGCTATTAAATCACACGATTCTCCCTTTCCACTTCTACTTCCTTCCTTCATTGGTTTACATCAAATCTCAACTTAAATCATACCTTCTGCAAAAAATGCTTTTCCAGGTCCCCTAAGGCCCCTGTTTTAAGGATCATGTGGTCCAAATCCTTCATTCCCCACATATAGTAAGATATATAACTAGAGGCTCCAAGATCATAGCCAATGTTTTTATTCACAGTAATAACTCATCATACCTGTCCTATCTACTATACAGAAAGTGCTTTGTAAATCCTAAACTACAAAAGTCAATCATTACTATGACAAGTATATTCTTCCATATAAATTTCACATATAGACTATCTTATTAATTGAAATTATTTATTATTGATATATTAATAATTAAAAGATTTAAATAAATCTCTGGAATTAATTCTAATGGATTAGTGTAGATTTAAAAGACAGTTTAGCTTCTTAGTGTTGGAGTCTATAATATAGGTTGACTTATTTATATGAGTTTAAGTTCCCCAATTTTCTGGGCTACAGTCTGAACTCTTCCCCTTGACTGAGGAGGGAGGTCAAATTCCTGGGGTCCTAAGAAGTTCTTCCTGATTTTAATTAAAAGGTGGCTTAGAAACTGACTTTTCAGAGAGTATTGATCAACTGTGTTTTTTCATCATTGTCATGAGTCCTGGAAATCCACTCAAGTAAATCAAGCTAAATATAAGTCCACCCTTTGCTCTGCCATAGACAAACTATGGTCCTGGTTTAGTTTTTATCACTGAACTAGTTTTAAAACCTCATAAAAAGTAATATATTTTCACTGTTTAAAATGACTTCGCTGACAGCATCCTTGACTTCTAAAGCATGTTGAATCTTTTTTAAAAGAATTTTCACTGCTAACCTTGCTAATAAATTAATGGGTCTTGGACCTTTTTAGCCTTAGTTTATATGACAACAATCCAAGTTGCACAAAATATATTGGATAACCAATGGCTCAAGTTTTTGGAAGAATTCACTACTTGGCAAAAACTACTGGAAAAAACTGGAAAATAATATGACAGAAACACACTAATAACTCACACGGTATACAAAAGTAAAGTCAAAATGGATACATCATTTAGAAATAAAGAATGAAACCATAAAAAAATTAGAGTTTTATTTACTTGTCAGATGTAGAGTTAAGGGAAGCATGTATGTACAAACAAGACATAGAGAAGATTAAGATATGTATAGCAAATAACTTTGACTATATTAAATTTAAAAATATTTTGCACAAACAGAATCAATGCAATAAAGATTGAAAGGAAACAATAGACTAGGAGAAAAATTATAGCAAACACCTATGACAAAGGCCTCATTTACCAAATATATAGAGTACTGAGACCATTTTTTAAGAACACAAAGCAATCCCCAATTCACAAATGGTCCAAAGATATGTAAAGGAAATTCCTAGGTAGAGAAATTAGAACTAACTTTAGTTATGTGAAAAAAATGTTCCAAATCATCATTAATTAGAGAAATTAAAATTAAGCCAACTATAAGTTATCTCACAACTACTAGATAGGCCAATATGACAAAAAAGGAAAATAATAAATTTTGAAGGGGATGTTACATAAGTAAGTCACTAATGAATGTTTGTGGAACTGTGAACTAATACAACCATTTTGAAGAGCAATTTGGAATCATGCTCAAAGAACCATAAAATTGTGCATAACCTTAGACATAGCAATACTACAATAGGTCGATATCTTGAAGACATCAAAGCTATAGGAAAAGAACCTACTTGTACGAAATATTTATAGCTGCTCTTTTGGTAGCAGCAAAGAATTAGAAACTGAATGGTTGTCCATCAATTGGTGAATGCTGAACAAATTGTAGTATAGGATTGAAATGGAATAATATGGTGATTTAAGAAATTATGCACAAGATGATCACAAACAAACCTGAAAAGACATATGAAGTGATTAAGAGTGAAGTGAGAAAAATCAGAAGAACATTTTAACCAGTAACCGCCATAAAATATAATTATCTACTCAAGATAATTTACCTATTATCAGTAATACAAGGATTTATAACAACTCCAAGGGTTTCAAAATGATCAAGACTATCAATTGCTATAGATGGAACTGTTAAAGTCTGAATGCAGATCTTGTAAGCCAGGCTTCATTTTATTTCCTCCATAAGTTTTCCCAAGTATAAAGAGTATGTATCTTCTTTCATAACATGATGAACATGGAAATATGTATGGTTTAATAACACATATTATTTGTTAGAGAAGGTTGAGGAGTAGGACATAGAGAGAAAACATTAATCAGAAAATAGTTATTGAAATTATATTAGCATGTTATCTGGAAAAAATCTTATTAAAATTCAGTGGGTAAAACATACTTAGTCATAAGTCAGTATTTGATTCTGTGATTTTAAATTGTATAACCATGAGAAAGACACTTAAATTTGCTGAAACCCAATTTACTCTTCTGTAAATTGATGTAGTTGGACTAGATGACTTGGGAGGCCTTCTAACTTAAAATGTTTGTCCTATGAAAATTATGTGTAATACTAAATTCTAACGTTTAATCTTGCAATAGAGACTGTCTGGAAAGGGAACAAATCATCTTAAAAACATTTCCACATGGAGGGGGGAAAAACTATATTTTATCATAATTATAGCTAATATTTATATAGCATTTAAAGGTTTTCTATGTGCTTTACATATGTAAACTCTTTAAATTCCATGATAAGGAACTGTTGTTCTGTACCATCTTACAATCCATAGCTCACCATATTATTAGTCTTTGAAAAAATGTTGAATTGAATGGTGGTCTACACATTGGTTATAAAAAATATTATTAGTAACTATTGAGCTAGTTCTTCATAGCTCAGACAATACAATTTTGAACAAAACTCGTTGAAATAATAGTCTTATAAAAATTCAATATAGTCAGAGTTAAGAAAACAGAGTAGAGTAAGTACTAAAGTCAAGCTTTCCCAACATTTACCTTCAATGCATTTTAAAATAATGCTTCAAATCTAACTCTAGAATGATAGTGCCAAAAAAATTATGAGAATGAGACATTTTTCCAACACAGGATCACTTAAGAGGTTGAAAGTAGAAGTCTATGATACTGGGATGGAGGTTGGACCAGAGTATATATGGTGGCAACATCAGCTTCAGAATATTAATTTGGAGGCTACATAGAAACAACTTCAGAAAGTCTTAAGCCAGAGAAAATAAGGACATTAGGCAACTAGTCAGAAAGATAATACAATGGGACTATGTTCTAGAAATGTGTGCAGTACTGTTTGCCAACTCTTTTGTTTATACTCACTTTTGATTCATAGTTTCAGGGTCAGAAGTAAAGCTTTCAGTCACAGGGAATCAGGCACCCTCAGGAACAGTAGTGTTGCATTTGGAAGGGATCTGGGACCCTAAGGAGCAGTATTACTTGAAATTTCAAGTGAGAAGAGGCCATTCCTAAATGAGGACATGAGCATAATTGAGGAGAGCAGTGACCACACCCCTAATTGATTCATAACACCTTGAAAAAACTGAAAATATCCAAACATCCAGAATTATCTATGAAAACAATATAATGAAAAAAGTTTTAAGCTTGGAAAAATGTCTAATGCTACCCCAGAAACAAAAGTCAAGTTTAACATGAAGTTCAGAGTCAAGGAATAAGCTGAAAAATGAACAAAAATGACCATAGAAAGAGAAATAATCAATGGAGAGAGCAAACTAAGAGAGTCAGTAGTCAGATAGAAAATGGATTTTGAGAAGCCAGATTAAGGAAATTCAGAGAGAGACAGACAGACAGACAGACAGACAGACAGACAGACAGACAGAGAGAGAGAGAGAGAGAGAGAGAGAGAGAGAGAGAGAGAGAGAGAGAGAG
>NC_058135.1:153901264-153914914 GCF_016433145.1 Gracilinanus agilis
ATATATATATATATATATTTATCAACAAAGCCCAGAAGCAAGAGATAGAAAAACAAATTTCATTTAAATTAATGGTAAATGAAATAAAACACTTGAGAGTCTATCTGTCATGACAAACCCAGGAACAATATAAACTCAATTACAATATACTTTTCACACAACTAAATTCAAGTCTAAACTGGAAAGTATTAGTTGCTCCTGGGTAAGCCCAGCAAAGATAATAAAAATGATAATTTTATCTAAAATAATCTACTTGTTCAGTGCCATAACAATCAACTGCAAAAATTATTTTATAGAGCTAGAAAAATGACAAAATTCATCAGGAAGAACAAAAGGTCAAGTGTATCAAGGGAATCAAAGAAAAAAATGTGAAGTAAGGTAGCAAAGAAGTAACAGATTTCAAACTGTATAACAAAGTAATAATGATCAGAACAATCTGTCCTGGCAAAGTCTAGTAATAAATAAAGTTAGATTAAAATTAATATCTCCAAGTTCTTATTTTTCCATAAAGTTTATTAATAATCACTTGAAATAGAGAAAGTAAGTAAGCATAGATTTAAAGTCTCTTTCCTACTCTAAGTCTGACCATGTATAGTTCATACTGCAGGAATCTTCCTCCACCTCACCTGCCATGCTCAGGGAAGTAGAGACAGGTAAGGTCTACCCACACCCTTTTCTTTATGTTCATGGATGCAGTGCTGGCATGAAAAAAATGGAATGAACTGGGTTGGCAATCCAGGAAGGGGAGGGGATAGAACTCCTTCTACACATAAGCATAATAACTTTTTGTATTATAACTCACTGTTTCACAAAAAAAAAAACTGTTGGGAAAATTGGAAAATGATATGGCAGAGCCTGGGAATAGACCAATATCTCATACCATATAGCAAGATAGGATCAACATGCATACATGAATATCTTTAGCAAATTAGGGGAATATTAAATAGTTTATTTGTCAGTTCTATGGGTAAGGGAAAATTTTAAAAGCAAAAAAGAAATAGAGAGGTACAATGGTTAATTTCATTAATATACAATTAAAAAGTTTTTGTACAAACAAAACCAATGCAATCAAGATTAGAAGGAAAGGGGGGGAAATGTTTTTATAGCAAATATCTCATTTCTCCAATTCATAGAGAATTAAGTCAAATTTATTTAAAAAAATAAATCATCCTCCAATTGATAAATGGCTAAAGGATATGAACAGGAAGTTTTCAGTTGAAAAAAATCAAAGCCATCTATAGTTATATAAAAAATGCTCTAAAGCACTTGATTAAAGGCAGAGTCAAGATGGTAGAGTAGAGCCACATAAAGCTTGTATTTCTCTGAGAATCCTTTCTAACCAATGGTAAAATAATGCTTCAAAATGAATATCGGAGGGGCAGAATATACAAGGGATGAAGCAAAGCAATTATCATTCAGAGAACAAGTTGGAAGGTAGACAAAGAGGTTCTAAACCTGGGCCCAAACCTATCTTGAGATCTAGAGACCCTGCCTCATCCAATATCAGAGCACCCCACATTTCCATTATGACCTTTATTGAGAAAGAATTTCAGGGATGTTTTACATCAATCCATAAAAGGTTGTAAACTGTGCATGTCAGAAGTTCTCCTATAAATGAAATGCCATCTTAATCTCACCAGTGAGGTAAACATGATTATTCATACATAGCTTTCTTAAAGCTAAGAGTTCTGTTTCATCATTATTATCATTCGTAGAATTAATATTGCTTTTGACTTGGTTGAATCTTTGCATGATACTTCCCAAGACATCCCTCTTGAGGATCTCTCCCACCTTCCAACAGCTTAGGAAATAAGAAAAAGAAAAACTTCCAAGGTACACCCTGAGCTTGCATAGAAGTTCCTTATATTGCACAAAGTAAAATACAGTGTCTGGTGCCCTCATGGAAGAACTGGTTCTATAATGAAGTCATCAATAACTTGTACTTCTCATATCACTTAATCTTTTCTTCCTGACAATTCTCTTAATCATTCTAGGTGATTTCTTTGACTGTCACATAAGAGGTTATCTTCTCTCCCTTTTTTGTGGGCATCAGTTTCTCTTAAAAGGTTTCATCTTCTCCATCTTTTGAGTCATGATGACAGTTTTGGGGATGTATTTGTTAATCCCATTTCCACCCTCATTCTATCTTGTTGGTCACCATGATTTGGTCTCCTCCTTTTTTTTCCTCTACTGGGCTCAAGTCAAGCCCACTGGTGACTACCCCTTTCTCCTCTTCCCTTCCACTACCTTTTTCTTTGATTTCCTCTTCCTCCTTCCATCTCTATGATGATTGGTATGTGTTCCTTCATAGATCCCTTTGAGCCCTGGTTACTTCCTTCCTCATTCCCTCCCTCCTCCTCTTTAGTCTCTTTCTCAGCACCATCCTTAGTGGGCTTCTTGACAGTGTCTCTCTCTTCTAGAGTTGTTTACTTTAGAGAGGCTTCAGCTTCTTTTACCAGATCTCTTTCATGCTTTCTTCCTTTTTCTCTTCTCTGGGAAGCTCTTTTTCTCCTTCAGCCACTGCAGCTTCTTCCTTTTTGAATTCATCTGCTTTTACTTTTACTTCCTCCACAGGAGATTTTAGCAAGGGAAATTTTGATTTAGGAGATTTGGCTTTAGGGGACAGAGCCCCTCAGGACTTTGTTGTTAGTGACTTTGCTGGGAGAGACAGAGTTGCAGGGGGTTTTGTTGAGAGTGATTTTGTTGTGGGGGACAGGGTTGCAGGAGACTTTGCTTTCTCAGTTTTCACTGACAGGGATTATATGAAAAGCTCCTTTTATGATGACTTCTTCCTTTGTCTTTACTGCTTTTTTTTTTAAACCCTTGTACTTCGGTGTATTGTCTCATAGGTGGAAGATTGGTAAGGGTGGGCAATGGGGGTCAAGTGACTTGCCCAGAGTCACACAGCTGGGAAGTGGCTGAGGCCGGGTTTGAACCTAGGACCTCCTGTCTCTAGGCCTGACTCTCACTCCACTGAGCTACCCAGCTGCCCCTTTACTGCTTTTTTTTTAACCTCCTTAGCCTCCAGTTCTTCACCATCAACTTCAGTTTCTCCTCTTTCTTGTTCACTCTCATCTTTTTCACTGAACTCTTCTTTTTCAGATCCTCCTTCTTCTGCTTGGTCTGACAGCACCCAAATCTTCTTCCTCCTTTTCCTTTTCTCCTTTACACTTTTCTTTCTTACCTTCCTCCTCACCTTCCTCAGGTTCCAGGGAAGCAGCATCCACAACAATTTTGGGGGTTGCCATGATTTTTTCCTTTCCAGGTGTCCCCTCATTTTACTTAATTACCTCCTCTTCTTTTTCTGAAGGACTTATAATAAAATGCTATCCACTTCCAGAGAAGGAACTACTGGAGTCAGATACAGACCAAAGCATATTATTTTTTTACCTTAGTTTATTTGCCATTTTAGTTTTACTTTTTGGTTGTATATGAATAACCTTCTACAACAATGACCAATATGAAAATATGTTTTGCATGATAATACACATTGTTTACCATCTCTAAAGGGGGGGAAGAAGGAAGGAGATAATTTGCATCTTATAATTTCAGAAAAATATATTTTGATAATTATCATTATATGTACTTGGGAAATACAATATCTTTAAATTTTAATTTAATTTAATTTAAAAATTACTCTTGATTAGAGAAATGCATATTAAACTAATGCTGAGGTACATTTCATACCTATCAAATTGGCTAGAAAGACAGAAAAGGAAAATAATAATTGCTAGAGGGTACATGTCAAAATTGGGACACTGGAATTGTGAACTGATTCAAACATTCTAGAGAAAACTGTGTATACACTTTGATACAGTAATACCATTATTAGATCTATATCACAAAGAGATAAAAGGGAAGAAAGCACCTGTCATATATATATATATATTCATTTCAGCTTTTTTGTGGTAGCAAAGATTGGAAACTGAGAGATTTTCCTTCAAATGGGGAATGACTGAATAACTTGTGATATATGATTGTGATAGAATACAATTGTGATTTAAGAAATAATGAATAAGATGATTTCAGAAAAATCTGGGGATAGTTAGATGAACTAATGCAAACTTAACAAGTAGAATAGAAGAACATTGTACACAATGATAGCAATATTTTTGACAAACACCTTTGAATGATAGTTATTCTCAGAAGTGCAGTGATCTAAAACAATCCCAGAGACTTGTGATAAAAAGTGCCATATACCCTCTGAGAACAAGCTTATGGAGTCTGAACACAAACCAAAAATTATTATATTTTACTTTATTTAATCTTTTTTCTTCAATTGAGATTTCTTCCACAAAATGACTAATATGTAAAAAATATCTTAAATGACTGAATATGTAAAATGTATATAAGAATCCACCTCAGGGGTAGGGAGAAGGTGAGGGGTAATGAAGATGGGAAGAAGGGACAGAATTTGGAACTCAAATTGTTAAAAAGTGAATGTTAAAACTTTTTACTTTGGGCAAAATAAAACATTTTTAAAAAGGAAGCTCAAGTAGACTCCTTTATAGAAGGACATGAATAAAAGTTCTTATGATTAAATCTATATCTGTTTGTATATGTATTTTATGTGTGTAGATGTGTTTGTATATATAATATATATTGCATTTGTATTTATGTATACATATGTTGTGATATACATAGTTATGCATCATCAGATAGATATAGTAATTGATAAAATAGTAAATACTGTGGCACCAGACTAATAATGATCTGAATAAACTCTCTGGAGGAAGTTTATAAGTAAATATGCAATAATGATGATGGGAAAAGAATTTTGATTATGTTAAACTATTAATAAATAATATCATAGCAACTAATAGATTAAGGAACTGTCCATTTGGAGGCAACTATAAAACATCTCCATCAAGGATCAAAGATATATAGGCAGTTAATACAGCTTGTGAAAGTCACTTAATTCCTCAACATTGTATTGAGTTCCGTAAGAGTTGGTTTGTTAGTTGTTGTCCTTTATACACAAAAAGGACCAAAATAACACCACTATTTTGGCGTTAATGTACAGTGTGATCACACCAATATGAATTCAGAGAGCTCCCCCAAAGGTCAGGCATGAATAAATTATGTGAATATTGGAGGTGTCTTTAAAACTGAAGGACTTACATCTCTTTTGTGTTACTGCAATTCAGCTTTGATCATAGAACAGAGCACCTGATTGCTGGGTAGCTGAAAACTTCCTTCCCATACTTTCCTTCTGAGCCTTCCAAACAATGAGCTAGCTATGGAAATGTAGGCATTAACCCCATTACCTAGGTGAACATTCTTGAAAAGTCTACCGCATCACATATTACTTTCTTTACATTTACATCTTGTCTGTTATCCTTAAAATGACATATCTTATTATGTCCAATAAATGCCAGTGTTTGCTTAAAGGGTTCACCAACCTGTATTGAATTTAGGCAAACAGAATACAATATTAGTGAAGTGATGAGATGTGCAAATCTTTAATAGTAACTGATCATTTCTGTTACTGTTTCTGCCTGCATTCTAACCAAAGTTTCCATGTCATGCCCAGTTGGGTGATTGTGCCTTTTCTGTCATTAAAGTCATCCAATCTCTATAAACTGGTCCTTTTTTTGGCAAAGTGATGATGAGGGTCCCTAAGACTTCATAAAATACACTTGATGATGTTGGTGTGACACTTTCCTGTACATGGTGATCATTCACTCCTATTGAGAGGCATTCGAGCTTGTTGACTAGTTTAGATTTGATTGTGAAAACTTATCCCAGCTTCATGGCGCTTCTCATCATGATGACCACTGCAGGAAAATGTGTGTCTGTCTAGCTCTGATGTAAGTAAGGTGGCCTTCACTTGCCAGCCTTCTTTCCCTCAGGGTTGCTTTTTGGATATGACCCCTGTTGAATTCTCTCACAAAGAAAAAAAAAAGATCTTTCGGGTTTATTAATTTTCATGTTGTCTGTAAGAGTTGTGGAGATTAAAATTAATATACCCAAACTAAGTATTTTATTTTATAAAGTTTATTAATAATAACTAACATAAAAAGCTAACTAAAAAGGTGCTAACCCAGCCCAGTCGAAAGAGAAGAGAGGAAGAGGAAGGCAGAGCCTCAGAACTTATACAAATGTGACCACACAATGTGGTGGAGAGATTAAAAGGAATTTTGGGAAATACTAAGGAACTTCTGGGGGATGAAGTTCAAGGGTTCAAAATCTCCATTTATACAGTGTATAAAGTGCAAAGAAGATTATTATCTGTTTTCATAGTTTCCTAACCCATGATTTACCTATAACAATTAAACCATACTTATAGTTCCTATCCCTAGAAGAGACTAGTTTGAACAACTGCTTATAAATAAATCTGAAAATGTAATGTTTAGTATAAGTATTACAAAAATATAAAATACTCAAATTGATTAAATGATTAACAGATAGATTAATCAAATAAATTAATCTAATAAAGTAAATGAATTAAGTTTCTAAATGTATTACCATATAAAAAAGAACTAAAACCAGAGACATTTGAAGATGATATCTGTCAGAAATTAAAAATAATTGTACACTATGTAAATTTGTTAAAAAATGTAAAAAGGTAACCTGCTTGGTTATTACTATATACAAAATACATTTTTGATTCCCAAACTTAGCCAAGTTTTTAGAAGGAAAATGCAATGAAATTATAGACATTAACAATAATGATTTTCAAGAAAAACTATTAAATGAAATGTGGGAATGTTCAATTTATAATAAAAATATTAATATGATGAAGGATGATTTCTATAAGAAATTGAAGGTTTTTTTTAAGCCAAGAATACAATCAGTATAATTGCTAGCAAGAACAAAACATCTTATAATTAAACTGATAACACTTGTGTAAGGGACTCTTTTAGTTCATGGAGGATCTAAGTGCATTTTGGGAAATATTGTGAATTAAGAGGAGAAATTACTACTTAATACTGGTAGAAGAAGAATCTGAGAACAAGGAGCATTCTGATTCCTTCATTACAGTAAGTGGAGGGGCAAATGTGAGAGTATGTGTAACCAGCACCAGAAAGAGTATCGTAGGATATTTTGTAATTAGGAGAAACCAGAGAAAATAGAAGGTATAAGAAAGGAACATTTTATTTTTTTAATTTAATTTTTACTTTTTTATTTTTAGAAAAATTTTCCATGGTTACATGATTCATGTTTTTACTTTCCCCTTCACTCCCTCAAACTCCCCCCCCCATAGCTAATGCGCATTTCCACTGGTTTTAACATGTATCAACAATCAAGACTTATTTACATAATATTGATAGTTGCATTGGTGTGGTCCTTTCCGGTCTACATCCCCAACCATGTCCTCATCAACCCAAGTGTTCAAGCAGTTGTTTTTCTTCTGTGTTTTTACCCCTGCAGTCCTTCCTCTGAATGTAGGTAACGTTCTTTACCATAAGTCCTTCAGAATTGTCCTGGGTCATTGCATTGCTGCCAGTACCAAAGAAAGGAACATTTTAGAGCTAAAAAGCAAATCTATTATAAACCAGTCATTTCAAAAAATGTAGTGGAAGGATTAGGTAGCTCTAGTGTGGCATATTGCAAGGGTAGAGTAGGAAAGGACAGTGAGGGACAGAGATTTGGTTTTCACATGGGCAGCTGAGGGTAAAGAATCACTAAAATGGTGAGATTAAGAGGAGTTGAAAGGAGAGTCATCAATGAGCCCAGGGAGAGAGTCAATAATTAGAGAGAGGTCCAATGAGGAAGTCATGTTTGACCATTCAGTGTCCTTCACGGTCCAACCACATGGCAGGTGATAATGTGTTCTGTGGAGCACACAAGGTTTACTTCATGACAAGCAGGAACAAGTGGAAGTGATGACCTGGGAGAGTATCTTAAGGAAGTTGGAGGTGGTAGAAGTAGGCTCTGATGTCCTGAAGGATGTGAGCTGGTAGGCAGGTTCCAGGACTTCAGGGCTAATTCAAGGGGTTAAGGTAGAAGCATGGACTTTAAAATCCAGGACTGATACAATACTCACTGGAAGGGCCCTAGAAGAAAAACAAAATGGAGGCCAATGGTAAATGGTTAGGTCTGAGGCTAGACTCAGGGCTCCAAGTGAGTATTCTGGGCTCATCTGAGGATTTGCGATCATATCCAAGACAACAAAAAGAATTTGAGAAGTGTTTTTATTGCATCATTATATCATTACTATATTTTAACCAGATCACAATATACCATGCTATTTTCCTGCAATAATGACTGACTCCTGTAAACAAGTGTCTTTTCATCTTTTTTTTTTTTTAACCCTTACCTTCCATCTTGGAGTCAATACTGTGTATTGGCTCTAAGACAGAGGAGTGGTGAGGGATAGGCAGTGGGGGTTAAGTGACTTGCTCAGGGTCACACAGGTAGGAAGTGTCTGAGGCCAGATTTGAACCTAGGACCTCCCTTCTCTAGGCCTGGCTCTCAATCCACTGAGCCACCCAGCTGCCCCCTCTTTTCATCTTTCTAAATGGAAGTAAACTATTATTTTATAACATGTTAGCTTAGTCAAAGCTCCCTGAAAAATTAATATACAATTAATTAATTCACATACAATATTAATGTAAAACATCTCCAAATACAATATTTATAAAGATTATTAATAATAACTAAAGTAAAAAACCTAGCTAACTCAGCCCACTCACGAGAGAAAAAGAGGAAGAGAGAGGCAGAGCCTCCAAACTTATACAAATGTGACCATGAAATGTGCTAGAGAGATTAAAAGGAATTTTGGGAAATACTAAGGGATTTCTGGGGGATGAAGTTGAGGGATTCAAAATATCCATTTATACAGAAGGGTTGGCTCAGCATCACTATCAAACTCCTAGCTTTGGGCATACTTGAGGACATCATTTCATCACCCTTCAGTAGTTTTTGTACGTAATGGAAAAATCAGTCAATGTCAAGGTTCAAACTAAAAAATCTAGATAGGGACTAGATGATATACTTACAGTTATATAATGAAATGAGGTTTATTTTGAAGGAGACTTGAGGGCAGCTTCCATGCAGCATCTATGTAGAGGCAAATAGAGCAGACCTGAATCAGCAGCACAATATGTGACCAGAAACCAAGTACCTGGGTGGGGGGCACTACGGAATTCTGTGAGGCAGCTTTGACCCCTCTCAGGATCATGGATGCTACACTGGGTACCTGAAGCATGCCAGGGCCCATAAACAAAACTATGAAAGCTTCAGGCAGCACATGGGATAAATAATATACATGATTAGGGTCTCAATGTCACCGGTGACAGAAAAGATACTTTTTTAATGTTTTAAGTGACCTGGTAGGCAAAATATGAAAATGTCCTTGTGGCATTTCTGGGAGAATCATATACAAGCTACTTCACAAGAAGTGAGAGGTTAAAAAAAATAATAAATCCTGTGCTGGGGAGTTGAGGGTACATGACTTATTTTTTTAGGAGACTATAGAAGCCATAGGAGGACAATAATTGTCCAAAAAAGAATAAATAGAAATTCAGAAGTTCAAAGTATGAGCAAAAGATCATCATATGTGCAATAAATGGAATTAGCTCAATAATATTATGGTTCTACACCATGACAAGAAATAGGTTGTTTTGTTTTCCATTCAGAATCATAGCCTAACAGATGATACCCAAGAAAACACTACATCAATGAAGAAACAAGCCCAAAGTTACAAAAAGAAGGGGAATTTTACCTGCTACTGCAGTTACAGAAGTCTCTCCTCTCTTCTCCATCCACAAATAATTATTTTCTATACAAGCAGATTGAAAACATATTTAACTTTTATAAATGTTAGCAGTGAAAAATTGTACTTCTCCCTGTTTCTCCTTTTTATGTCTATTTCAGAGAGTCTCAGTTTGGAAGAAAGACAGAAATGCTGACAGTGTCTTTTATTTTTTCATCCATACAATTCATGCATACTATTTTCTTTACTGTACTGACATGGAGAGACTTTAATACTCGGGTCAATAGGAAAATTATTACTGTGTGAGTATGGGGAGGACCAAGAAATCACAATAAATACCTGTTAGGACAGATTTCGATTTCTATATTCCATGCACTCCCAGACCTTCTCTTCTACACTACTCAATGGGCCACTAGGCCCATTCGGAAAGAGAGATTGGGAGGGCATTACTTTTGCTGGCTTCTCCTGGGAGATTGAGCAAGGATCAGGGGAAAGTTTAGAATTTTCTGAAGGACCAGCCTAGGATTTCCTGAGGTCCATCACCTCCATCTGCTAGCCTCCCATTCAATTCATATTCTAAGGCTTAGTTGGACCATGAAGGGAAATATTTAAGGAAGTTCCTCTTGACCCTCAGCTTATTCATTAACTGAGTATCTCTTGGATTCTCAGACATAGTAGAGGGGAAGGTTTCAACAGAGACATATTATAAAAATTATAAGTTCTTAGCTCTTTAAGGACCTAATTTGACTTTCTATATGTTTGAGATTTGTCCCTTTAGCATTCTATTTAATATTTTTTTCATTGCCATCAACCTAAAATTAATTGAATAATTTGTATTTTTAACAATTGTATTTATTAGACATTATAAAGGAACTATATAGTGCAGCAGCAAGAGTCTAAGACTTGGATTTAGGAAGATTTGATTTAAATTCCACCTCAGATATTTATTCATTGTGTTACCTTGGAAAAGTTGTTTAACTTCTCTTGTGTCTATTTTCTTATCTGTAAAATGGGACACCTACCTGACAGAGATGTTATGAGGTGTCCAAAGGCATAATATATTTACAGTCCTTTGTCAACCTTATATATATAAATGCTTACTCACATTGCTACTTATTATGTGTTTCATATTGTTCTAAGTGCTGAGGATACAAATATAAAAAAGGAAAATAATTCTTGTTCACAAGAAAATTACCTACCATTGGATAAGGGAGCAAATAAGGGAAGAAGAGAGAGGACAAGTATATATACATATATAAGTATAAATATATATATAAAACTCATTAAGAAGTATGTATAAAATTAATACAAAGTCAGCATTATAAACATTTTATCCATCACTTTCCTGTGTCAATAATCAACAACAACAAAAATGAAGCTCATATTTGAAGTATTTTCCGATTTCTGACTCATAAGTACTAACACTGAAAGATTAATAATTACTCAAAATGTTCCAGTACTGTCTTGCTTATAATATTATTTCATTTGTGCCTTTCTAATACTAATTAATAATATTAAGGGGGCTTTGTAGTAACTTCTCAAATTTAAATGAAAATTTAAATTCCTATGAGTTAACTACAGAGAAACTTAATACCAGGAAGTTGGTCTTACCCATTTCTCCTCGTCCTGAAAATAAATGACATTTTCAAAGATCACAGCATGAAATTGAATTAAAATACACATGATAATCCAGGGTTCTGGATCCTAATTTTTTTAGCATTCCAATAGTGTCACCTAAAGCTTTCTTTCTTGGTAATGAATGCACATAATTTAAATAATATAGTTAAAAGGTTTAATTTCAAGTAACTATGTTTGCTTCATAATCACAATCTATTAGAATAGAAATTGACATTTCAGCCAATAATCTCTCTTAGAGCTTTGAGGTCACTAGTTAACTGATTTTCTATCTAACTGAAAGAAAGATGCAAGGAAATCTATTTCTAATGGAATATACTTTCTAAATAAAGTTGTGTAAACTCGCATATGTAAATATTTAACACTGAATTAATTAGCTCTTAATATTTAGAGACATTGATTCTGCAAAAAAATGGCACACACAAAAATTTTGGAATTTGGATAGTTTATATAAAGAATTAACATACAGTGATTAGAAACATCACATTCTCCACTTATGAAATTCGGACAAACTTACATCTGTAGGTTATCTATATCTTGAATTGACTTTGATAGGTTTGTGCTTTTTCTCATCTTTTTTTTTTTTTTACCTTTAAGAATCTGATTCCCTTTCAAGTTTCCTCATCTATCTCTAGCCTTCTATAGCATGACAATAAATGAAGAAAATCTTTAATGATAGTAGAACAGAATAGCTCTGTCATATAGTGAGTGAAGTTTAAGAATAATAGAAAAGTGGGAATGGTTCAGAATATATAAGGTTTTAAATGGCAAAGAAATGCTGTTAGATCCTGGAGATTATATGAAACCAATGGAAGATAATGAGCAGGGGAGAACAAGAGATTAGAGAGAAAATTTAGGCATGGGGACCAATTAGAAGACTATATAGCAATAATTCAAGCATGAAGTTATGAGGCCCTAAATTAGGGTTGTGGTTATATAAGTAAAAATAAAAGGACAAAAATGAGAAACAATATGATTTGACAACATTGGATATGTAGGGATAAGTAGAAGTGAAGGGTTCTAAGATGATACTAATGTAGTAAGCCTGAGTTACTTGAAGGATGGTGACATCCTTGACAGTAATGAAGAAATTTGATAGATGGATAAGTTTTGAAGTCAAAGATAATGAGATATATTTTGTACATTTTGAGCTTAAAATTATTAAGGGATATGCAGTTCATGATGAGGCATCTTGTTGTGTGGAAATGGGGAACTAAAGCTCAGAGAAAGAAAATGGGGCTAAAAATATATGTATATACATTTGTATGATTGTAGATATATATAACTATTTCTTATTTTTTGTTAGAGTTTACTTCCATAAAAGGATTAATATGGAACAATGCAAGGGGTCAAGAAGAAAGGAGGGAGAGAGGGAGAATTAAAGTAGATATGGTTTTTTTATATGTAATTAAGGGAAAATAATTTAAAGCAAAAAATGAAAAGAAATATCAAAGAGCTATAGTCAGGATCAAGATTTGTCATCCATTAGAGGAACAAAATCCTTGGAATACTATCTTCTAGAAGGTAAAGGACCAAGGATAACAACCGAGAATAACCTACTAAGCAATACTAAGTATAATTCTTCAGAGGAACAAATAGACTTTGATGAAATTTAGAACTTTGAAGTAAAAATCACACAAAGTTAATAAATCAATTGATTTCTCAAGTGCCATACAAATCAAATTACTAAAAAATTATTTTATAGAGATAGTTATAATAATAACATAATTCTTCCGGAAGAAAAAAAGTTGACAGAAATCAGTGGAATCATTAAAAATATGAAGAAAATCAGTATCACAATCAAATCATATACAAATTATAAGAAATAGAATTATGGATTAGTGGACTAGATTAGGTAGAATACACACATTAGTAAATAACTATACAAATGAAATTTTTTAGACAAGTTTTAATAATTTTATTTTTAGAAAAATTTTCCATGGTTACGTAATTCATGTTTTTACTTTACCCTTCACCCCCTCAACCCCGCTTCCCCCGCCCACCCGCTGTAGCTAACTGCACTGCTGGTGGAGTTGTGAACTGATCCAACCATTCTGGATGGCAATTTGGAACTATGCCCAAAGAGTGATAAAAGAATGCCTGTCCTTTCATCTAGCCATACCATTGCTGGGATTGTTACCCAAAGAGATCACAGATAAACAGACTTGGGCAAAAATATTTATAGCTGGGCTCTTTGTGGTGGCAAAAACTTGGAAAGCAAGGGTATGCCCTTTAATTGGGGAATGGCTGAACAAATTGTGGTATATGCTGGTGATGGAATACTATTGTGCTCAAAGGAATAATAAACTGGAGGAGTTCCATGTGAACTGGAAAGACCTCCAGGAATTGATGCA